>NC_079458.1:9614845-9884845 GCF_903798145.1 Danio aesculapii
GATTAATTTATTAATATTATATTATATTATATTATATTATATTATATTATATTTTATTTTATTTTATTATATTATATTATATTATATTATATTATATTATATTATATTATATTATAAATTATATTAATTCTTTTATATTTTATTTTTTCTGTCTGGTATCACTTTATGCTATTTCTACTATAAAAAATTCAAATAAAGACCAAAATAATGACAAAAAAATTATCATTTGCCTTATTTGATATACTTTCACACTTCACATTCCTATAAATCATAACTAAAACAATCACACTATTTTATTTAAAAGCTTCTTAGTGAAAATAAACACTCATGCATAGGGAAAAAAAGAAGAAAAGTGAAACTCTACTCACAGTCCGCGCAGCCTGAGCCAGATCTTCTCAATCTGATCCGGTTGTAGATACTTCAGAGAGTTGTTCTCGAAATCCTCGATCTCTTTGGTGGGCGATTCCATGTCGAAAAAGTCGACCAGACAAAACGACATGAACGGGTTGGTGCTTGGCCAGCAGAGACGCAGAGGCAGTTTGCAGAGCGATCGGCAGCGGCTCAGTCTGTCAGAGAGGCAGCTGTAACCCGTCCCTCATCCTCTCTCTCTCTCTCTCTTTCTGTCTCTCTGTTTCTCTGTCTGTCTGTGGTTGGGGTTTGTGTCTCTGGTCAGGTGTAGAGAGAGAGGCGCGTATGGCAGCGCTGCAGGGGTCGCTCTCTCTCTCTTTCTCTCTCTCTCCTCATAAATATTAGGCAGTGAATGGGGATGAAGAGGAGGAGGAGATTAAACTGCTGTTGATCTCTATGTAAGAGTCACAGATTCATTTGGTTGCGTGCACATATGGAGAATAAAAGCAATGCACAGGATGCAAGGAAATATGGTCTGGGACGAGTGGAGAGACATAAAAGGGGGAAAAAGATGAGAGGAAAGAGAAAGAGAGCTTTAGGAGTGTAAATGATGTGGCTGTGTGAGAGACAGAGAGGCTCTGATGTAAATACACCAAAGAGAAAGGTAATAAGTAAGATGTCATATTTTAAAAAAAAATAAATAAATAAATATATATATATATACCTTTTCCTTATTTCCCACAATATTGCTACATCTTCCTTATTAAAAATTATGCACATTGATCTTATGTTATTTTGTTAAATTAGTTCCAGTTTTGTCATTATTTCCAGATTAATGTAATATCTTATTGTTTAGCATCATGTGGAAAGTAATAATTTGAAAGATATATGTAAGGGCCCACCTCTCTGATGGGTGTGTTTAGTTTTTTTAGCCTAATGATGGCTTGCTTGACTGATAGTGACAGCTCTTTGGATCTCATCTTGAGAGTTGATAGTAATAGGTTCCAAATGCAAAAAGCACACTTGAAATGTATTCTGGACCTTTTATCTGCTCATTGTAATTGGGATAACGGAGGAATAACACGCACCTGGCAATGGAGCAGCTTAGAAGCCAATTGTCCAATTACTTTTGGACCCTTAACAAGTGGGAGGCACATATGCAAATTGTTGTAATTTCTGCACCGTTTACCTGATTTGGATGTAAATTCCCTCAAATTAAAGCTGACAGTCTGCAGTTAAAGCACATCTTGTTTATTTCAAATCCATTGTGTTGGTGTATAGAGCCAAAAATGTTAGAATTGTGTCAATGTCCAACTATTTATGGACTTATATAAATATATATATATATTTATTTTTATTTTTATTTTATTTTTTTTCAATAGTCTACAAAAAAACACTGTTATACAATGACTTGCCTAATTACCATAACCTGCCTAGTTAACCTAATTAACCTAGTTAAGCCTTTAAATGTCACTTTAATCAGTATAGAAGTGTCTTGAAAAATATCTAGTCAAATATTATTTACTGTTATCATGGCAAAAATAAAATAAATCATTTATTAGAAATGAGTTATTAAAACTATTATGTTTAGAAACGAGTTGACAAAATCTGAAAAAAATCTCCCCGTTAAACAGAAATCAGGGAAAAAAATAAACAGGGGTTTTTAAACTTTTAACTTGTGTTGTTGTCTTAATGAGTGTTGCTGTTGTGTGATCGTTGTATATATGTAATTGTTGTCATGGGTCCAGTGTTGAAGACAAATTTCCTTTCTGTGCCAGGCAGAACGGACAATAAAGTTTAAACTAAACTAAAACTAAAAATTCAAGAAGCTAATAATTCAGGGGGGCTAATAATTCTGACTTCAACTGTATATTTATTTATTTATTTATATAGTGTGTAATGCATGAAACTGCTGAAAAGCATTACATTATTACACTATGATAATCCAAAATCCACATAATTTTAGTGACAAGTTTATTAATCTTTTACTAAATGGAACAGAGAACATATTCTAAAAAGGTTTTATGTTTGTCTACATTTTTGACAACATTTTAGGTTTCCATTATTTTCCAAACATTTCTTTTCCAATCACCAACATAATAAGGAGCACTTTTCAAAATCCATTCCATTATAAAATAGATAAAAACAAATAAATAAGTCCTCACCTGTAATTACTTCAAAATGCGTCACACAAAATTTAGTAATCCAGAAAGGAACATATTGGTGATTTCTGCAACAAAAATACAACTTATTCTGAAGAAATACACTCTTGATAGTGTTGTATCAGCTCATTTACACTGTAAAAAATGCTGGGTTCCACAAAATTCTCCCATTTTGTCCCACCACAAATCGATTAAGTTCCTTCTTTTTACTAATTTAAGTTGATTGAACATAAAACAATTAAGCTGTCCCAAAATACACTCAAGCATTGCGTTGATTCAGCTCATTTTAAATATGCTCATTTAAATATTTTTGGAGTGTATGCTTACCGTACATAAGCATATTTGTTATACAGTATCTACATTTTTAAACAGATTTCAAAAAAGAAATTTGTCTTTAATCCCAATATTTTAAAAATATACATCTTTCATGGCAAATTCCTCAAGTGTATCAATAAAGTCACTTCACAATAATTTGACAGTAGGGCTAATAGCAATCAAACAAAATCAGTCTCAACAAAACTTACTGCTGCAAAATCTACGTACATTTAAAGACTGTGAAGCTCACATGAAGCATGAATGAATTCACAGTACAGTATATTTGATCTTATGCAATTTTATAATTTTAAATATATAAATATAAGTAGATATGAATGTTTTAAAATCCTATCAGTTCATAAAAAATAAACAAAAATATCCATCATAAATGTTGAGCCCTGACAAAACTACATTAAAGTGAAACCAGAGCACCCAACACATTCTGTCCAACATCAGATAACAACAAGCAAACCTTCCTGTGTTACACACAAACTGAAGCATCACGGAAGAAACCAGCAGATGTTCACAGAGATTGCATCACTGACTCAAAAATGTCTTGATGCAAAAAATATAAATGATATCAGCACATCACGAAATGAAAACACAATGACCTGGAACAGCAGAAGAAAGATGCCACGACCCACGCAGTTAATCAAGTCAGCATCAACATCAGACTGAGCTATAGACGAAAGCACCATTAGATTGAGACCAAACTTCATTAGCATCTGACACTCAGTAGCACAACTACTCTGTTTTAGTTTCTCTTTGATGCTGATATGGATAATTATTAATTATAGCAGCAGACGGTTTTGTCATTGGAGCCATGGGTGGATTTCAATTAGCCCTTTCGACCAGAATGATTCAATCAATAGATGGATTACCATCCTCCTGTTTTCATGTGCATTTTGTATGATCACATGTAAAATAAGTATTAGAAATGCCCAGTTTCAAATAAAAATTCCTAAAAGTTTTTACACATTTGCAGAATTAAATCTATTGACAGTGAGCATTGCACCCACATGACCAATCAGCTGTCTCCATAATGCTTGACTTGCTTACTGTTGGTTACTAGGTTACCAATACTAATCCATAAATCTGAAAATGGGTTACAACATTTTGATAATGCTGCCGTTGTTGTGTTTGTGTAAACACCTGAAAATGATTGTCGTTAAAGACGATTATGCCTTGTACATGGAGAGTATGCAGCCAGATCATTCCCAAAAATATTACATTTACAATTTAATTTACATTTAAAAAAAAATAAAATTCATCCATCCACAACACAATTCACATTTCCAAAATTCGTAAGTTCAAACACGATTCAAAAATACACAAATTCAAGTCAAAATTCAAACATGATTCATAAATACACAAATCCAATTCGCAAGTTCAAAACACGATTCAAAAACACACAAATCCAATTTGTAATTCAAAATACAATTCAAAAATACACAAATCCAATTTGTAATTCAAAATACGATTCAAAAATACGCAAATTCAATTCGTAATTCAAACATGATTCATAAATACACAAATCCAATTCGCAAATTCAAAACACGATTCAAAAATACACAAATCCAATTTGTAATTCAAAATACGATTCATAAAGACACAAATCCAATTCGTAATTCAAAACATGATTCATAAATATGCAAATCCAATTCCTAATTCAAAACACGATTCAAAAATACACAAATCCAATTTGGAATTCAAAATACGATTCATAAAGACACAAATCCAATTCGTAATTAAAAACATGATTCATAAATACGCAAATCCAATTCGTAATTCAAAACACGATTCAAAAATACACAAACCCAATTTGTAATTCAAAATACGATTAATAAAGACACAAATCCAATTCGTAATTCAAAACATGATTCATAAATACGCAAATCCAATTCGTAATTCAAAACACGATTCAAAAATACACAAATCCAATTTGTAATTCAAAATACGATTCAAAAATACACAAATCCAATTTGTAAGTTCAAAACACCATTCATAAATACGCAAATCCAATTCGTAAATTCAAAACACGATTCATAAATGTGCAAATCCAATTCGTAATTCAAAACACCATTCATAAATACGCAAATCCAATTCGTAATTCAAAACACCATTCATGAATACGCAAATCCAATTCGTAATTCAAAACCCGATTCAAAAATACACAAATCCAATTTGTAAGTTCAAAACACCATTCATAAATACGCAAATCCAATTCGTAAATTCCAAACACGATTCATAAATGCGCAAATCCAATTCGTAATTCAAAACACCATTCATGAAAACGCAAATCCAATTCGTAATTCAAAACACGATTCATAAATACGCAAATCCTATTCGTAAATTCGAAACACCATTCATAAATATGCAAATCCAATTCGTAATTCAAAACACGATTCATAAATGTGCAAATCCAATTCGTAATTCAAAACATGATTTATAAATACACAAATCCAATTCGCAAATTCAAAACACGATTCATAAATATGCAAATACAATTTGTAAGTTAAAAACACAATTCTTAAATACACAAATCCAATTTGTAAGTTCAAAACACGATTCAAAAATACACAAAACCAATTCATAAGTTCAAAACTCGATTCGAAAATACACAAATCCAATTTGTATTTGAAAACGATTTATAAATACGCAAATTTAACTTGTAAGTTCAAAACACGATTCAAAAATACACATAGCCAGTTTGTAATTCAAAATACGATTCATAAATACGCAAATCCAGTTTGTAAATTCAAAACACGATTCATAAACATTCAAATCCAGTTTGTAAATTAAACACAATTCATAAATACACAAATCCAGTTCATAAATTTAAAACATGATTCATATATACACAAATCCAATTCATAAATTGTTGTTGTTGCTCAAGAGTTTGCTAACGCTTCATGTTGATTTGTAATGTGGATTTACTTTATTTGGTCACATCTTACACAAATTCTTTAGGCACACCATCGCTGAGCTACTGATGTCACTTTCTTACAGCTAGGCCTGTCACGATATCTGGTTTGTGTTGTATGATATATTGCACCAATATATATTGCGATATACAATATTTTTGTCATTTTAAGACTATTTTATGCCATTATATAATACCAGAATGAAAGTACACTCTTCCAAAAACACATAATATTTTATTCTTAAGAATATTTGTTAAAATTATAGAGATTTTAACAAATTAATAATTACGCATCAGAATCAGAATGTTAAAACAAATATCCTAAATAATTATTAACAATAATTGACAAAAAAAAGTGCAAGGTAAAAAGGAACAGAGGCTGCAATATCTGGTAACAGATATATTTCCAGTTGTACACCCACATAAAAATATTCAATGGTAATTTATAGTGAATTACTATAGTGTTTTTTAACCAGACTGACACTGACACCTCCAATAGAAAAAGAAACGCTGCACAATCAGCTCAAATGTTGCTAGAATTGGTTTTGAATCATGTATGGGTGATGTACTGTATATTGCATCACCAAAAATGATTGAGATCATGTCCATGTGTTGTGCGATAAGTCCATATATTGATTATTGTGAGAGGCCTACTTACAGCTACTGCTTAAATTTTCACAGATGTGTGAATGCAGATCCTTTTTAAAACTTATGGGAAAAACTTTTTTTAAATGCAAGGGAAAAGCCAGTAAGAAGTGTTTAATACAAAATACAGGCGATATAAAACTGATAATAATCGAATAACTCTTGAATATTTACAAAAATAGAGCTTTAGTAAGAAATAAAGAGCACATACGGACATATATTTATAAGGTGTCAATGTTTAAATCAGAAACAGATATAAACTACATGTGTGTTATTCTCTCTCAATAACATAAACATATGCAATAACTTTGTGCTCACCCCGAAAGCGGCGAGAGCATTAAAGTAGCCGAAAGTCATTCATTTTCAATTGGAGCCAGCGAGGAGCAGCATGGCATGGTTTTGCTGGTGTGGGCAGTGAGGAGAGTTGAAATCAAGTCAACTTTATGGTGATGAGCTATGACGCTGTTTGCCGGCAAGCAATCGAAATGTAGAAGTCCATTGCTTGACAGGATTCCAGAGAACACAGTCACTGTGAACTTTGGTTCTGACCACAGTTGTTCCCAAGGGTTTTATTATTGCAGTTGCCGGATTTCCAATTAATTACGTTTTTTTTTTTTTTACATAAATAAAAAAAGTTACTGGCGAGTTACTGATGTGCATTAATGTTATATTTGTTTTTATTTTAAGTGGGAATCTCATGCTAACTATAACGACGGTACAAAACAGTACTGCTGCTTCATAATATTTCAGGCATATGGACATATTGGATAAATGGAGCGAAGCCACACCACACGCAACAACTTGATCTCCCATAGTTAAATGAATTTGATAAAAGGCACGTATCATTTTCACGCTAGAAAGCATATTTTATGTGAAAATGTAGTTGATTTACTGATATGCTGCAACGGCCTCTTTAAATTCGAGATCAATGTAGCGAGTTTTGACAATCTCACCACCTTCTATGTGAACGCACAGTATCACTGAGAGTAAGTAAACCGAAAGTAAACCTAAACTGAATATTTAGTGCTATACCTTAAATGTCCAGTAGGTGGGTCAAAACCACAAGTGGATATGTGACTGCACAACAATGATAGCAATTCAAAAATATATATTTTAGTGGGGGGGGAGCAGCACGGTGGCTCAGTGGGTAACACAATCACCTCACAGCAAGAAGGTCGCTAGTTTGAGCCTCGGCTGGGTCAGGTCGGTACAGGTGAATTGGGTAAGCTAAATTGTCCTAGGTGTATGAGTGTGAATGGGAGTGTATGGTTGGTGTTTCCCAATGATGGGTTGCAGCCGGAAGGGCATCCGCTGTATAAAATATATGCTGGATAAGTTGGCGGTTCATTCCACTGTGGCGACCCCTGGTTAATAAAGGGACTAAATGGAAAAGAAAATGAATGAATGAATGAATGAATATTTTGGTGGGCCGAATTTGGTTATATTCTTAACATCAGTTGCAAACTAATGTGAGGAGGAGGAGAGTGTAAATATAAATGGCCCGTGGACTGGTAGTTTGAGACCCCTCATTTACAGAATACACACATAAAAATGTAATTCAGTGTAAAAATTGATACAGGGATATTTAGAAAATGAATCATTTGATGACATTTTTGACCATTCCTAATGTTGCTGACAAAGGAGTTCACTATACTGTACAATATGTTGTATTAATATATGATTATTACAGTGTTCTGTCATGGTCTAAAGCAACAAATGCTACAAGACTCTTCTGCTCTAACACATAATACTGCACATTCACAGAAACCAACTCCACAAATCAAAAGACTTCTCATTTTCTAAGACCACAGATTTAGTGAAAGACCTGATAACGGCAGATGTCGGCATTAATAGTAAAAATCACACTGTGAAACACATGCTCCAAGCTCTAGACATGGTAATGAACGAAGCCATAATGTTCAACTATATTAAAACTGTTCATCATAAGAGTCACTCTTCCCTGCGCAAAATTCTGACTCAGCAAAAACTCTCGCAGCAGTCTTTAAGAGAATTTTCACTCCAAAATTAACATTCTGTCATTATTCATTCAACTTTATTCAACAAGGAGGGCTAATAATTCAGCAGCGCTAATAATTCTCACTTCAACGGTTTGTTTTTCTTTCACAATAAACTGCAGAGCTTCAAAACCTCAAAAAAAACCTTCAAAAAGTAACAAATAGCGATGCAGGCAAGTAATTTTATGACTGAACGATTCTTTAAAGTTGAAGAGGAACCACGCTTTCCTGAAGTGCGTGCAGTCGAGAGTGTTTTAACATTTGGATGTTGTGACCTGAAGTTTGCGCTTTACGAAATCAGTGTTGTTGAATGAAACTCGCATTAAGCATGACTGCACAGAATTATTCAAATCTGACCTTCCCAAAAAACAAATATGCAGGTAGAAAGCAAACAGCAACAGCACCGGGCATGAATATTTAACAGACAACGAAAATGAAAACCTCTGGGGGAGATAAACAGTATGCGGGAGTGGGCGAAACTACTCGGAAAGATCAGCCTGGTCACAAGTAAACAATCAATGCTCTGTGTATTGTTTAAGACGTTAAGAATCCTGTAATTGAAACTTTATCGATTTCATGATTCCGTTCAATATAATAGCATCAGAATATAATGCTGTGAATAAAACTGAAATGACCAGGAGAGAGAGAGAGAGAGAGAGAGAGAGAGAGAGAGAGAGAGAGAGAGAGAGAGAGAGAGAGAGAGAGAGGGCAAAGAACTGCATTATTAATTAGCATTGCTGGCATATCTAATCATGCAGTCATTGGTCGGCTGGTGCAGATTGATGGTCTACCGGAATATTCCTTGTTCATTAAAAAATAATTCAAATTGTTCTGTGACTAAAACCAAGTAGAGAATTTCACAAGGGGATATCCAGAACCGTTCTGCCATCTGGACAAGCTGAGCTATGATTTTTCTCATATTTGTATGATTATATTTGGACATCTAAAATTAGGAAACAGGTCACAAATGAATTGCATACTAAAAATAATAAATAAATAAATAAATAAATAAATAAATAAATAAATAAATAAATATACTCTTGAAATTACTTTATTAAGTAATCTTTTTTATTTTTTATCATATAATTAAATTTTAGTTAAATGTCTAGTTCATACCTTAGGTTTAATTTAGTGTGAACATCTTAAATAAGGTAACATGTCACAAATGAATTACTTACTAAAAATAATAAATAAATAAATAAATAGATAAACAAATAAATAAATTTGAAAACTTGAAATATATTTAATAAGTATTTTTTTATTTTATTTTATCATATATTTAAAAATTAATTAATATATGCACATAGATGAGGTTTATTTTTCATTTATGTTTATGTATTATGTAAACATCTAAAAAAGAAAACAGGTCATAAATGATACTTACTGCAAATAATGAATAAACAAACAAATTAATTAATAAATACATTGTAAAAACTAATACTTAATAAATAACTTTAATAAGTTATCTTATTATTTTTTATATTATATTATATTATATTATATTATATTATATTATAAAATCAGGAAAATCTGACTGAAAATCACAATCTTGCTGAAAATAAATAAATAAATAAATGTTACAATAAAATAAAATAAAAATACTTAATAAATAACTTTGATACATAATATTAATTACTTTTATATTATATTATATTATATTATATTATATTATATTATATTATATTATATTATATTATATTATATTATATTATATTATATTATATTATATTATCCATTAATTTTCTTTTCGGCTTAGTCTCTTTATTATTCAGGGGTTTTACGAAGCGGATGCCCTTCCGGCTGCAACCCAACACTGGGAAACACCCATACACTCTTGCATTTACACACATACACTACAGCCAATTTAGCTTATTCATTTCACCTATAGCGCATGTCTTTGGACGTGAAAACAGGGAAAACATGCAAACTCCACACAGATGGGGCTCGAACCAGCGACCTTCTTGTTGTGAGGCAATCTTGCTTTATATTATATTATATTATATTATATTATATTATATTATATTATATTATATTATATTATATTATATTATATTATATTATATTATTTATTTGAACATCTAAAATCAGAAAACAGGTCACAAAATATTTTTTTATTAAAAATCATTAATAGACAAATTTATAAATAAATACTTGAAATAACTTAAAAACGTATTTTTATCATATATTTAAATATTAATTAGAGCAGAAAATGACCCTCTAAATCCAAACCAGCCAATAAAAAACCTGCATTCACTACATTCCATAACACCGTCATTACTTTCAGGCATAGACCAATAAACACTGGATGACTGGTGATGGTTATCCACCTTAAACTCAAGGGCAGCGCAGAGCCAAACCACACAAACACAAAGCCCGGACTGGACCAGCTAATTATCATCCAGTCAGTGCATGAATTATTGAGTTTTTAATCCCGTCTGCTCACAGTAGGGTCTCCACCGGGCAGGTCAGGTGACTTATCGGGAATGGAGGGGGTGAGAGACGCTCATATTGAGTAACAAGCCCCCTAAACATGACAGCCTCTGGTCTTTGAGATTTGTAGGTCAGAGAAAACAAATACTCTCCGGGGCATCCTTTGTGGAAGACTGACAGGATAAACAAAGCTTGAGGAAGAAAGGAAGAGATATCTTTTACAGGTGATCAATCAACCTACATGAACTGTCTATCATTAGACTGAAACTTCACTGAAGAGCAATCTGCAAAAAGCTGCATCTGAATACATACCAATGTTTAGTTGTATGATCCATTAAAAAAAGTTTAACCACTTTAGCTCTGTTGCATATTTTAAACTTTTTACAGACATTTTGCCTTTCTAAATTTATAAAATATTGGCATATTTTGAGTTTTTTACCTTTTGAAATGTAGAAAAGTGCCCTGGTCTTTTGAGTAGATTGCTAAAAATAGGCATATTTTGAGTTTTTTTACAGAAATTAACCTCTCAAAATGTAAAAGAATGGCCTGGTCTTTCAAGTAGATTGCTAAAAATAGGCATATTTTGAGTTTTTTACAGAAATTAACCTCTCAAAATGTAAAAGAATGGCCTGGTCTTTCAAGTAGATTGCTAAAAATAGGCATATTTTGAGTTTTTTACAGAAATTAACCTCTCAAAATGTAAAAGAATGGCCTGGTCTTTCAAGTAGATTGCTAAAAATAGGCATATTTTGAGTTTTTTACAGAAATTAACCTCTCAAAATGTAAAAGAATGGCCTGGTCTTTCAAGTAGATTGCTAAAAATAGGCATATTTTGAGTTTTTTACAGAAATTAACCTCTCAAAATGTAAAAGAATTACCTGGTCTTTCAAGTAGATTGATAAAAATAGGCATATTTTGAGTTTTTTTACAGAAATGCATCTAATCGAAATTCAAAAGAGTGAGTAGATTGATAAAAATGGTCTAATTTCACAGAAAACCCTCTAAAATTTAATATTCATGTAAAATATTGCATAATTGTATTGTATTTTATTTTTTTTACAATTGGTATAATAAACACAATGTTTTTTGTTGTTGTTGATGAGCATCATATTTCATGAATAAGGTTTTTTATTTCTTATACAGTATGATATAATAATTTATCATAATATGATAGTATGATATAATAATATTGAAATATAATTATCATACTTTACGAAGAAAACATAATCACACTTTTGAGGTACATTCCTCAGTGTTAATAAACCATTAACTATGATTTTCCTAAATTGCAGCTTATTGATAGTTATTATGGAAGTAGTTACAGTAGGTTTAGGTATTAGGTGGATTTAGGGATGTAGATCATGTAGGATATGTATTTTATAAAAACTAATAAACAGCTAATATTTTAATAATAGGCAGGTAATAAGTAGGCCCACATGGAATCTGTGGCAGCAGAAATCAACAGTTTTCCAATGAGTATTGGATGAATATTCCAATGAATATTGATTTTATATGACTTTTGTGCAGCACACTTTGCAAAGTTTTTTTTTTTTCTTTTTGTAGATATGAGAGACTTAATTTACCAAAAAAAATGGTTTTAATTAAATTTGCATTGTAAATCTTAAATGTTAAATAATCGTAAGTTATACTCAAAATCATCCTGCATAAATCTTTTTTTTCTTTGGCAAAATTATGTGCAGAAATAACAAAAAATGTCCACATATATTGTCTGGACCTGTTAATAAGCCACTAGCTAATAGTGAGAATTGTTCAATAAACCAAAGTGCCAAACCAAAGCAACAAATTAGAATGTAGGCATTTGTAAGCCAAAAAAAAAAAACATTGAAAAATGAAATAAATATGATTATATGACATGACAAAGGAGAGAAGAAATAATTTGAAGTGATTTTTATAGCTTTTTGGGTTTCTTTGGTGGTAGGGGTGGGCGGATCGATCCTAATATCGATAGTATCAATATCAACATTGGTATCAATATCGGATCGATAGTAGCCTTCTGAGATTGATACTTTTATTTAAATTTCATCTAATTTACCCTAAAGTACATTGCTCCTGTTTCATAAAAGAGCGGACATGTCTCTAAATACCCCGCTCCTTTTATTTATCGTATGCACCGTTGCTCCTTCTTGCTCAGTTCTTATTAGTTGTCCTTTCATCACCTGAATCAGAAGCGCCAAAGCGCAAGCACTTTGACTGTTCTGAAATGACGGAAAGAAAGAGGAGCGCTGTTTGGAGTTATTTTACAGCAGTGAATGAAAATATTGCAAACTGAAATGTTTTTAGAAAGTCTATTTGATACTGTGGCAACACCACAAATCTACACAAACACATAAAACAACACAAAAAACAGAACGCCGAGCTGCAAAAAAGGAGAGAAGAGGAGGCAAATCCTCCAGACAGACTCCCGGCAGTGCCAGCCCTGGTCACCGGCGAGTCGTTTTGGAGAGGCAATTAGCATCCAGGTAGCTAGCTAAGGTGGTGAAATTAATATTTGAGTTATATGGGTCATTCAGTATTAGTTAATACCAACTTGAAATAAAAAAACAAAACAAAACAAAAAATTATTACTTGGACATAGTTGAACTTGTTACTTTCATCATCAAGCCGATTAAATATAGCCTATATCATCAGCATACCAGCTATTTATATGAATTATTTTGGATCTTAAAAATAGACAGAGGTGGCCAAAATGATTAGAACAGTGTTTTTTTTCACCAGCTAAAAAAGATTTTAAGTCAGTTATCTTTTGCTGTAGTGTGTTAGTAGGAAATAATAAAAATAAAACATTTAAAAACATATTTTAGCTGGTGAGAATACAGGTGATTTAATAATTCTGGACACCACTGTATACCATAAACTTAAAATATGAAAATGTCTGAATATTCCTTGTTATTTACAAGCAATTGTTTGCTCTTAGTTTATAAAATAAGGCAATGTTAAGTGTCTAATGAAAGAGAAACACTTTATTTTGTTATTTTGAACAAAACAGTGAACAAAAACTGAATTTTTTTTTAAAAACATTTGTTTGCCAGTAATAATTTTGTGTCCTTTGTTTATTTAAAATGTATTTGAAATGAATATTTGTTTTATATTTACTTGTTTAAAGACATTATAGTGCTAAAATAGAAATGGTTTTGTTATTATATTATTGTTTCTGAACAAAACCCCCAGACTGAAGGAAAGTTATAACAATTCATTGTTCTCTGGTAGTAAGTATGTGTTTGCAAATCTAGATCATTACAATAACAAAAATGTTTTATTTGGCTTAAAAGTGTTTAAAATTTGTCCTGGGTTTTAATTAATAATATACATTTAATTATAGCTGCTTTGAGAGTATTCAACGCATAAATCATCACACACTGTTCTCCCCTTCAGAAAAGTACATTTAGGTTCAAGTGCATGCTTTTTAATGTAAAAGTATCAGTATCGATATCAATATCGCCGATACTGGCCCTGTATTTAATTTTGCAGTATCGCCCTGTCTTATTTGGCGGACAAAATTGTTCTTAAAGCTTTGTATGGTTACAGTTCAACCACTGAAGTCACATGGAATGTTTCGAAAATATTTTTGGTTTCTTTTCTGGATATCAACATATTTTGACCATTGCTGTCTATAGGGAGGATGAGGGACATTTTGAATTTCATCTAAAATATCTTGTGTTCTGAAGATGAACGAAGGTCTCAGGGGATTGAACAACATGAGGGTGAGTAATTAATAACAGAATATTAATTTTTAGATGAACTAACCCTTTATTGCAATGTCATGAGTGTATGAAAATGATGACATTTCGCCATAAAATTTCCCTTTAACAATACATCTGCACAATTTACTTCAGAGCTTTAATACTCCAATCAGAGCAGGACTTAAAGTGTTTCCCAACTGGCAGCTGTCCTGCTCAAGTCTGAATGCTGTTCACCAGCAGTCCGTTTCCCAGCATTCCTGTAAGATCCCCTTCAATCTCGCTTTCATTCACTCACTTCATTCTACTCAACAGGGCCGCGCTCAACTGGAAAATTAGGTTTCTCCACTAAAATGAGCTGCGCCTGCTACAGACCTATCAGAGAGCTCTGCTAAAAGAGAAACGATAATCGAAAGAAAACTGGAGGTGCGCGGGCCATTTGGGTGAGATGAGAATGGGGCGTCCACCGGTGTTGGCTCCCGCGAGCCCCGGCTAAAGATCGGAGGCGTGCAAAGGTCAACTCATCTATAAGTCAGGAGAAGCATCGGGGACAGATGATGTAAAGAGAGACAGACGCTCTCCTGAAACAATCCTGCTGCTTCTCGCACCTCAGACATAAATGAGTTCATTCAGAGGAGATGAACCTCAGCCTGCTGCGATACGCATGCATTTACTCCAGAGGAAAGAAGAGAGAGAGAACGGAGCCAGAAATGAATCCCAGCCAAATAGCATCATTAGGAAATAAAGATGCATAAATGCATGATTCACAAATATAAAAAGAAAACTGTCAAAACATTGCACTTAAACATTACTTAAATAAGTAGTTAATCTGTCAGTAGCTATGTTTCCATCAACGTAGGCTCATTCTGAAAACGTAGCCCTGTATACATTTCTGGAGAGGGTGGATTGTGTAGCCAGAGGTACGTATGGCTGCATTTCATCTTTAAAATGAACGCTACGGCACGGTATGATGTACCGTATGACGTCCTTTTTGCATCTGCCAGCTGACCGCTTACCACCGTATGGACGGCTTTTCCGCTGTTACCAGTTAGTACAGTGGCTCGCTGCGTACATTGACGGACTTGTGACATGGAGTGGAGTTGACCGAGATGACAGGTTCAACTCTGGTGAAGAACGGTTGCAAAAAGCAGGTAAGACAAAACAAAAGCCAAAAAATTAAATAAACATGTAAATAACAGGATGAGACCGTGGTAAAAACTTAAAATGTGGAAAAAATCCGACAGCTGCAAGGGCTTTTCTTTTCTGGATTGCTTTTGAAAACACTGTTGGTTGGGTTTAGGGAGGTAGGTGGGCGCTGGTCAATCGGTGCATTTGAAAACACTATTGGTTGGGTTTAGGGACGGAGGATGGTGCATCATTTGATCAGACAGTCAGTCAGTCAGTCAGTCAGTCAATCAACAGAGACCTATTAGACCAGTTTAGCCAATTATATTTCAACAACCCGGGTTGTCTTGACAGCGTATTTCATTCATTCAGTTAGGAAAGCACTCAAAGTATGCATCCGTCAAATGCGACCATAATGCAACCTCTGGTGGACAGAAGCAGACTCTGAAATGAGATGCAGATTCAGAGTTCAATATGAGGTGATTATTCATTAGCAAATAACATAAATATTACATGAACATTAGGTGAGCAGGTCACATTGTAACCCTGTGTCCTAACAACCTGTTACGTTATGAGATTTGTAGTGATGAGCAAGTTGGCTGTTTGCACCAGACGAAACACGACAGAAATTTAAATACAGCCATTCATAAGATCAGAATAGTGCACTTACTGCAATCCAACAATATGGTAAGGTTTATAATCAAATTAATACATATTAAACCTCTTTAACATTATTAAATGTAGATGCTGAATCACTGATATGTGTTGGCCTGCACAGACACAGATCTAAAGTTCAATTTCAAACGGTTTATTTTATTTTGAAGATCTGGGGTGAACAATCTGCTGCTGCTTTCAGTAGTTTGGCAATAAATGTCATGTAAAATGGCATTCAAAATCACATTATTAGCATTTAACACTGAATAAAGCACATGAGGTGTACCTGAGGTGATCCTTGTCAGTTTTCTGTTCAATCATCTGTTCAGCTGCAAGAAATAGAAGCCGTTTCTAAAATATAAATTTCAGGTGTTGGTTAGGACAAAAGCTTCAAAATATTCCTTTCATCACGTGTCGTGCTTTTATTTAGAACGCAGTTTAAATCAGCCTTTAGAGTCGATAGTCAAACATGCTCCTGTTTATGTTGTCAGTCTGGAAACCTGCGCTTGTATGTGTTTTGACCACTGAGTGTCAAACTTACATACAGCACCTTAAAAAAAAACTTATAATACACTAGCAATAAAAAAATAATAAACAATAAAAACATCTACAGTATATAGAAATCAGCTAAAAAATATGAGGAACACCACACAAATTCATACATTTAACCTTCAATATCAATAAAATTAAAAATGTCATATTTTTATAAAAGCAACCTACAGCACACTGAAAAATATAAATATTCATTCATTCATTCATTTTCTTTTTGGCTTAGTCCCTTTATTAATCTGGGGTCACCACAGTGGAATGAACTGCCAACTTATCCAGCACATGTTTTACACAGCGGATGCCCTCCAGCTGCAACCCATCACTGGGAAAAGACACCTATACACACTCAATCACACACATACACTACGGACAATTTAGCTTACCCAATTCACTTATACCACATGTCTTTGGACTGTGCGGGAAACCAGAGCACCCGGAGGAAACCCAAGTCAACATAGGGAAAATATGCAAACTCCACACAGAAATGCCAACTGACCCAGCCAGGGCTCGAACCAGCGACCTTCTTGCTGTGAAGTGAATTTGCTAACCACTGCGCCACCCAATCGCCTAAAAATAAATATAAATATGAAAATATAATCACTGGATTGACACATTTTTTAATGTAAGTGGTTACAATCAATTTATATGCGCTGAATTTAAACAAGCAAATTAAATTGTACATTAATAAACTTAATTTGTTCATTTAAATTCAGCCCTTATAATTTAACTTACCTTAAATTAGAAAAAAAAAATTGTAAAATTAAATCCAATGAATCATTTTTTTCAGTGTATTTTAAAGCCATAAAGAAATGTCCAGAGTGTTTGGTGTTCCTCGACAGGCTCTGTAAAGGTGAACCTGTCTGTATTAGTGTAAAAGTCACCTCTTAGTAAATTAGAATAATAAATGCAGCTGACACTTCAATCTGTGAGGGTCACACTGAATCAGTTCAACTCTTTAGTCACGCAGTTTTCAGATAAGACTAATAGAAGAGCAGTCCTGCCAATCTTAATGTCCTACGCTGGGGGGTGTGTGGGGGGGAGGGGGGATGTGTTAGAGCACAAACCTCGGCTTGATATAAGATCAGACTAGACCTGTCCAATCGCTCACTCAGAAGGTGGTGCACTGTGCACATACTCTTTGACCTTTTAAGTCCACACACACCAGCTCATCAATCTCATGCACACACATACTGTGCCAACACACAAGAACCCGCTCACAAAATTCAAGTGCTTCAGTGGAATGTTTTGCTCTTTACTAACCAAAAATTGTATTACTCTTTAAAAAAATATTAGAAATTCATTCAATCAATTTCTTTTCGGCTTAGTGCTTTTATTCATTAGAGGTCGCCACAGCAGAATGAACCGCCAACTTATCCAGCATTTGTTTTACGCAGCAAATGTGCTACCCACTGCGCTACCATGCTGCCCCATATTAGAAATGTTCATGCAATTTTTTTTTTATAAATAAAGCGGACACAACTGACAATCTTCCGGTAAGCAAGGTGCATCTTACCACAAGTCTGACTGAGTCAAAATTGCGTTGTTAAAAAAAAAAGATCTACATTATATATCTAGTATGCATTATATTATATATACAATAGTCAAAATATGAAGTGGATTATCACCTTTCATCAAATTTGTCCTAAAACTAAGCGAAGTTTATTTATAAATTAATTTTCGAAAGAATCATGTGCTTATGATTGTTCACAGCTGGTCCCGAATTAGCTCACGATTGATTGACCAATCAGATGATTCCTAACTCACTATAAATAACCAGAGTTTTCTTATCTCAGTATCTTCATCTTGAAGAACAGTCCCTCTACCCACCCCTTTTCCCCTCCTTTCCAGATGGGTGAAACGGCAGCCAAGTGATTAGCACTGTTGCCTCATAACAAGAATGTCTCTGGTTAAAGGGGTGGTCCACTACAATATCATATTTTTAACTTTAGTTAATGTGTAATGTAGCTCTGTGAACATAAACAGCATCTCTGAATGTAAGCCGCTCAAAGTTCAATGCAAAGGGAGACCTTGTTTTTTACAGAGTTAGCTTAGCAAAGCCTACAATGAACGAATTTTGGAGACTACAAAAAAAACTTCCAGGCCTGTGAGATCACAAACGTACTTTTACCGCGCACACACACTGAGCAGCTAAGGGGCGTGGCCAGAGGCACTGTAATGCTACAGCAGAGGGAGCTGAAATGCCATCCAAACGCTGCTATATTCACAGAGCTTCTTCTGTTACTGTATTTGGGCTTCCAAATGACACGACACAAAGACAGAAGTGCTGACAGTTCAATATTAATTATGTTCCATACATAGCAAGCATGAGTTGACTAAACACAGCTTCCAGAATCTCTCCCAGATCAGTGCTGGATTCAGTTAAAATCTTCTCAAAGAAGGAGCAGCTTCAACAAGCAGAAGCTGTAGCCTGTGAGTTTTTATTTGGTAAAATTGATCATGGCATCTAGCGTTAACAGTATGCTGTAGCAAAGACGTAAACAACGGGAAATGCTGTTTGGCACCGCTAACAATTTAGCTACAAATTCATATTTATCAGTCAAACTGCTGTAAACACAAACACACACACACATACACACATACACACACACACACACACACACACACACACACACACACACACACTCTTCACCAGCGCGTGCGTGTCTCTCTCTATAGGCAGCTTTTCCATGCGTTTTACATCTCAGATAATGAACTTGCAAAAGATATGTGAGCGATTCATATTACTTACACATGCATATTCTGAATATATGTGAAAGACGTTGTGTAACGCGTTGAGTTAAAAAAAAAAATACAGGAGAGCTCACCCAACTCGTGTAGCAGCAGAAAAATAAATCAAGGCTCACAAAGGTCGCATCCCACATCTTGTGCTTTATTCTTCTGTCAACAGCGTCACTGTATATTACTGAACAATAACTTAATCCGAGCAGCAGAGAAAAATGAAAATAAACATCGGTCCCGCGCACATGCACTTCTCACACACACGTCTACAGACAGTTCACACACACACAGTGGCGGTCTCTCTTAAAGGAGCCGCACCCCATTTTCACTCGTAACAGACACTTGTCAGATTTTATTTTAGAGAGCGAGCATGAGGTTGACTGACAGTTTACACAGCACAAAGCGCGTGCTTGTACGGGCGTGATGTGGAGCCGTTCTGCAAATCGCAGCACATTATAACAGTTGACCAATCAGAGCCTCTTGAGGGCGGGTCTTTCAGAGGAACTAGGAAATATTTTCATGTTAGCTGAGTAGCTGTTTATAATCAAAGTGAGATTTATGAAAAAATAACGTGATTTCCTTCAAGTGAAACATGAGCACACATTGCTTTGCATCTTATAAACACAACCAAGCCTTAAATTAAATTCTGGACCACCCCTTTAAAGTCCCTAATAAATCAGTCGACATTTCTGTACGGTTTGCTTGTTCTCCCCGTGCTTGTATGGGTTTTCCCCGGGTTCTCCGGTTTCCTCCCATAGTCCAAAAACACGCAACCTAAGTAAATTGAACTTATCAAATTGATACCATAGCCAATAAAGTGTACATCTCTCCTTAGCCATTTCTATATGTCATTAGCCAGAAATAAGTCAGGGGAATTCATCGAGATCTACCTGAGCTCAAACTTCCCTCTGGGTTCGAGGACCTCATAAGCTCAGAGCTCTCTCCCGGGACAGCATGCTAAACAAGCTTTATTATCAATCATCAGCTAGGTATGAACTCTTGAATGAATATTTATTTATTTTTTTATTTAAAATAATAAAATAAAATAACTTCAAAAATAAGGTCAATTATTTAATCAAACATTTTAAAATGACATTTTAAAGCACACCTTAGAAAATTACCAAATTAATAAATAAACACTGAATTAAAATTATCTAATAATATCACTAATTATAAAATTATTCAATTGAAATTAAAACATAAAGTAAGGTTCAAATAAAATGAATAAGAGAAAAGCACAAATGGCAGTTCATTCCGCTGTGGCGACCCCTGATAGATAAGGAAAATGAATGAAAATGCACAAAAAGCATGCACTTTAATCTAAAATGGAAGCTTAACCAAATAACAAAAAGCACAAAAATATACAAAAAGGCGGCAACAGTTATCATCAGTAGCCTAGTGCCTGGTGCGTTGACACATAGCATGCCGATCCTTCCCCAATCTCTGCTCCCCAAACTTTTCTGTCTGTAAATATCTACTGTGCTATCAATAAAAGTGAAAACCCCTAGAAAAAATTATACAAATGTAAAAAAAGAAAAGAAAAGGAAAATAAAGGAGGCAACACCAACGCTCAAAAAATATTAATTGACAAAAAACTGCCCTTGTGGTTTATGTTATGTCGGTAAGACGAGTAGACATTTAAAACTTGCATTTCTGAACATCAGTTTGCTATTAGACATCATGATCCAAAAAGTTTTGTTTTTGTTCTGTTTTTTGTGTGTGTGCGTGCGTGCGTGCGTGTGTGTGTGTGTCTTATTCTTCTGGAGCTTTAGTGTTGTCACCGTTTTGTATTTTTTTGTCAACTAAAACTATTCCAAAATCCAAAATGTGATTTGAAAACCAGACTACTTTGTTTTTATTTGTTCTTTTTTTGAACTGGGCACGTATCTTCCTAATTGTATGTTTTGATAATTTTTTACAAAATACTGTACATTCATTGTTGCTGTCTCTCTGATGAAGGGTTAAATTCCCTCTATGGGACATCTGATGACATGGAGGCGGGCTTTTGGCACGCACATTCTACTCTCCCATCATGCCATGTTGAAAACAGTTACTTCTCAGCTGGAAGAGGAAACACTCTCACCTGCAGCCCATCACCCGACCGGCCAAATGTGCCTTCCTGAGCGCCCCAAAGTGCACAATAACACACTAATAGAACATTAAGGATTCACTGGAGCACAGTTTTTACGGTGGATATTTATAGCAGACGGTGCCTGTTGCTGACGTCAGGACTAAAGCCATGCGGTTCTCCCCCTCCCTGCCTCTCACAGGGTGATTAATGAGGAGCTGCTCGCTATACGGAGCATCACAGTCCACTGGAGTCTCCCTTTTTAACACAGCCGGTCGCACCGGCAGACAGCTGAGTCCAAACATCACGCACTTTCATCATTCATTTATCTGTCATTGCCTATCAGAAGGCCGCGACCATAGGATTTATGTGTCTGACGTCCAAGTGAAATCCATTGTGGATACACTGGTATTGGTATGGATTAGGATGGTTTACACTATGGTATTGCCATGGGAGCAGGGTTTATGGCGTTAAAAATCATGAACAAAAAAAATGTATTCTTCTTACAAACAAATAATACTGTGTTTTTTTCGGGTTGCTTAAGTATTTTTTTTTTCATTTTAAAACTGCTTGTTCAACCACGTCATCTAGTTGACTGTGCACATCATTAAATAGCCCCTATTATGCATTAAAAAAAGGTCAAATTGGTTTTGGATGCATGCATGCAAGGTTAAAAAACACTTTCATTGTCTTATAATATTCATTAATTTTAACCTAATTATCCCAACGACTCCCGTATGATTCGTTCAGCATTTCATTTGTTCCCAAACCCCTCCTTAGCACGATGCTAACCTGGGCCGATTGGTCCAATGACCCAGTCTTTTGCGATTGGTCAACTACTGTACGTTCAGTGTGAGACAGAGAGAAATGCCCAACACGGCTTATCAACATTGTTGAAGTAGTCAGAGTGCAGAGTGTATGTGTGAGCCCAATGCAGGAATGCATTAAAGCAAAGCAGTTTAACACCAACATATTGCTCTATTCTTAACCATGACACACATAAGTATTAATTAACACAGTGTCAAAAGCTGAAGCCTGACCGCCACAGGTGTGTAGGAACTGCCGATAGTGGTCATAGCCATGGAAGAGGATCGCGAAGAGGATCGCGAGCTTACAAATGCATTTAAATCCATAAACAAAGCTGCATGCGCTGCGTTTTCAACGTGGTTTTAGACGCAATATGAGAACATAAAGAGTTAACCAGATAGAGTACAAGCAATGTGGATCAGTTACAAGTAATAAAACACAATTAAATACATAATTTGCAAGCTAGAGAAAGTAAGGAGGCAACCATTTTAATCACACTTAAGTTACTTACACTTAGGAGGAACTGGTCCATGAACTATATACTGTAAAGTTCCTGTCAAACTCTGACAAAGTCCCATACATCAAGTCTTTTCCAATCCTTCCTTTAACAAATGGCCGACAACTGCCTCATTGTAAGCGGGTAGATTGCTGAAGCACTCATTAGAAAAATGACGAAAACACAGCACAAGGCTGGGGCTATAATGCTGAGGTATTTTTGCAAAAATAAACTTCAACCACTGACTCTTCACAGCCTCATCTTTGGGTTGGGTAAATAGTTGGGTAAATAACACTAAATTTCCCTCACACTTCAGAGCACAGCATCTTCGCAACTTGATTCAACCGAGATCTGCTACAGTGTTTGTCTTCTTTTTCTTTCTACAGTGCTTGTGTTTGGCTTGAGTTCCGCATCAACGTCACACCGCTAAAGATTCGTACTAAGACAATTCATTTGAACCACTCTGAGTCGACTCTTTTATAGATGAATCGATAGTTTTAAACATGGTGCACTTTCAGATTTAAACCTTAGCTGGATATTTCACTTCACTTAGAGCTGTGTTACACAGTACAGAAGGTCATTTTCAAAAACCCATATCTTTAAGAGCTGTTTCTCGTTCTCTTGAACACGTTGTGATTGCTTTGGTACATGCAACTGATTATGTACATTTACCAGCGGTTTGCTCAAAATGTTGCTCAAACTTGATTATATAGTTATACGTGCACAAGGTTGCCAGGTTCAGGTCAATATCAGCTCAAAACCCTCCCAAAAGGAATTAATAATAGCCCAATTTTTTCATTTGTCCAATCATAGTCAACTGCAGGATGAGTTTTACAATATATTCTCATTTTGCATTGACAGTATAAATGTTCTCTTCGATCAATAAGTATCAATATAAATAATTGATTTACAATACTGCATTTCAACAATAATGGCAATTACCATGGTTAGTTTGCTAACTTACATGATGGACATGAACATTTTCTTCTTTGTTTTGAGAAATGCACATACTTCTTTGGTACATTTCTCAAATCATCATTCACGAGCTCACATTTATAGCTATTTTGAATGAATAAAATATGCATATTTGCCACGCTATCCTAGAAGAGGGCTCTAAAGTCAGAAAGACACCCTAACTTGTGTTTTTACCCTTTCAGGAGGGTGAGAGAAAGATCGGGATCAGAGCACAGTGTCTAGCCTTATTATTGTACAGTATAGACAATATGGTGATGTCATGAGGCCCATGAACATTTCCTGCATGTTGTCAAAATATTTCATAACTGTAACAAGAGGAAATTTAATCATAAATTCACATTAAACAGCTATCCCAACATTATTTATCAATATGTAGACCTTTTGCATTCTCAGAAGCTATGGAAATTAAAAACGTAAAACAGGAAACACGTAAGAACCATTGTTATTGTTTACATGCGTTAAAATGGCCTATAGCATACAACAAAATCGTAAACATATGTAAAGCAAAAGTTTGTGTGGGCAAAGCGTTGACCATCATACACTTTAAAGCACCAGACTGAGAAGAATTTCTCTATGGGAAGTGAATATGGGGCTACAGCTGGTGAATAAGTGTAGTATTTTGATTGGTTGTGTTTGGAAAAGGAAAGCAAGTCACTTCCAGTTAGATTTCTGTATTTTAGGTAGAGAATTGTGTGTAGTGTTTTGAGAAAAAAGTGTTTAAAAAAGAGTCCAAGGCTGAAATATTTCATGAGACAAAAGTCTTGTCATCAATCCCAGTTGTAAGAGCAGCAAATAATAACTTGACTTCTAATTGATCATTTAGAAAAGTGGCAGAAGGTAGATTTTTCTGATGAATCATCTGTTGAACTGCATCCCAATCATCACAAATACAGCAAAAGACCTATTGGAACTCGCATGGACCCAAGATTCTCACAGAAATCAGTTTGGTGAAGGAAAAAATAATCATGGTATGGAGTTACATTCAGTAGAGAGATCTGCAGAGTGGATGGCAACATCAACAGCCTGAGGTGTCAAGATGTTTGTGCTGCCCATTACATTACAAACCACAGGAGAGGGCAAATTCTTTAGCACAATAGGTCTCCTTCTCATACTTCAGCCTCCACATCAAAGTTCCTGAAAGCAAAGAAGGTCAAGGTGCTCCAGGATTGGCCAGCCCAGTCACCAGACATGAATATTATTGAGCATTTCTGGGGTAAGATGAAGGAGGAGGCATTGAAGATGAATCCAAAGAATCTTGATGACCTCTGGGAGTCCTGCAAGAACGCTTTCTTTGTCATTCTAGTTGACTTTATTAATAAGTGATTTGAGTCATTGCAGAGATGTATGGATGCAGTCTGCCAAGCTCATGGGAGTCATATTAATTCATTTTCCACTGCAGCATGACTTTATATTCTATACTGTACATTATTTCTGTTAAGTGATAAGACTTTTGCCTAAGCAAAGTCAGACCTTATTGTACTAATTATATAATTAAAACTTCAGGCATGATCATATTTTAAGGTAAAATAATTTATTTTTTATTTCTGTTAAGTGACAAGACTTTTGCCTACGCAAAGTCAGACCTTACTGTCCTAATAAAATAATTAAAAATCAAAGCATGATCATATTTTATTAAGCTAAAATAAGTGTAATCTAGAACCTGTATCCTGTATCCAGAATCTGTAACCTTTGCCTTTCATATAAGCCACTTCTGATACCAAATGATCAACTAGAAGTCAAGATATTATTTGTTGTTCCTAAAACTTGAATAGGCAACAAGACTTTTGTCAGGTATGGTTTGGTGGATTAGGTGTGTAGTTTCACATTATGAGTGAGAGGTTTCAGAAATTGTGTGAAAGGATTGTATGTAAGCAGTTGGAAAAAACTGTAAACTGATAGAAGAAATGAATATTAGAACTGACACTTGAGTAGAAGAACTGATAGTAGAACAATTTATTATCCTTGTCAAAACATCTGCTCATGTTAATCCCAAAATTGGTGTATAAAACATCACTTAATATTTGTAAAGTAACTGAGAGAAAAATGTAATATATGACTATGCAAACTGGAGTGAATAAAATATTAGTATAGCCAAGAAATACTTCCTTAAGGATTGATGCACATATTTCATCTTGTAAGTTTAATAAAATTGTGGGATGCTTTAAGTAACAAGTTCCTAGCAAGGTTTTAATAGGTTCTCTTGTGCAAACTATAAGCTTTATTATTAGAGCTGGAACCTTCAATTTTTACAGTGTGGCCCTTTACTGTCTAGTAGATGCCAACTTTGGTCAAAAACAGGAGTGATGGTTTGACATTTAAGCTCCTAAATAAATTAATAGTAATATGTAGGCCTGCCAGCTGTGCTTATGGGTGAAAAACACACATACTGTACAAAGCACTCTATAAAGCATAATAACTGCATAATTCCTGGTAACTGAGCATGTCCATTCACTCAGTTTGGCTCTACCAAGGAAAAGCTCAACAAATGATGCAGAGCTAGAAATAACTGATCAAGAGAAAATACGGGCCCTCACTGATTGATCAGTTCAGAGATGTAAGTGACGTGTGATTCCCTCCAAACCTGATGGCAGTCTTCTCCATGGCATCAGGACTGTCGACCGTGGGCAGGTCATCAGCTAGAATCTCCTCCGGGCTCCGTGGGTCAATCAGGATGCCCCGCTTGTCCTTGTCCTTGTCCTTGATCCCAATGCCTGCTGTGATGGCGTTCCACAAAGCATTCTGAGACTTGGAACCTGATCCAACAATCAGAGATCAAAAGATCAGAGGGGTGTAAATGACAGAAGGAAAGACTGGAAAATAAAAGAGAGCGAGAAAGAGGGAGAGAGAGAGAGAGAGAGAGACAAAGAGAAACACTTCTGCCAATGTACAGCTGAGCAGTGAAGGTTTAGCTGGTTAGAGAGATAGATAGATAGATAGATAGATAGATAGATAGATAGATAGATAGATAGATAGATAGATAGATAGATAGATAGATAGATAGATAGATAGATAGATAGATAGATAGATAGATAGATAGATAGATAGATAGATAGATAGATAGATACAGTAGATAGTTCGAACATTGTATTCTGAAGGCGGTATCATATATCAGGATGATAATGCACCAATACATTTAGCAAGACTTGTGGCAGAGTGGTTTGATGAACACAAAAGTGAAGTTGAACATCTTCCATGGCCTGCACAGTCACCAGATTTAAATATTATTGAGCCACTTTGGGCTGTTTTGGAGAAGCGAGTCAGGAAACTGAGCTGGCCACTATTCTGCAAGAAGAATGGCTCAAAATCCCACTGGCCACTGTGCAGGACTTGTATTTGTCATTCCCAAATTGAATTGATGAATTGATAGATGGATGGATGGATGAATAGATAGATAGATACATGTAGATAGATAGATAGATAGATAGATAGATAGATAGATAGATAGATAGACGGACGGACGGACGGACGGACGGACGGACGGACGGACGGACGGACGGACGGACGGACGGACGGACGGACGGACGGACGGACGGACGGACGGACGGACGGACGGACGGACGGACGGACGGACGGACGGACGGACGGACGGACGGATGGATGGATGGATGGATGGATGGATGGATGGAGGGATGGATGGATGGATGGATGGATGGATGGATGGATGGATAGATGGATGGGTGGATGGGTGGATGGGTGGATGGATGGATGGATGGATGGGTGACAGAAAAAGCAACACACAGATAGAACAATTAACAAGAATTACATCAATTAAATAGACAAATAGAAAAACAAAACTGACAAATAAATTGACAGAACGATAGATAAAATAATAGAATGACAGATAGAATGATACAATGATAGATAAGTAGGCAGACAGATGGACGAACTGATAAAACAAATCAATGGATTACTGAATATTATGAATGGAAAATGTAATTCATGGATGGATGAAGGATGAAATAGATTGGATGGATGGATGGATGGATGGATGGATGGATGGATGGATGGATGTGATATGTATGGTGGATAAAAAGAAGTGAAGGACGTGCAGACAGACAGACAGACAGACAGACAGACAGACAGACAGACAGAGAGAGAGAGAGATAGATAGATAGATAGATAGATAGATAGATAGATAGATAGATAGATAGATAGATAGATAGATAGATAGATAGATAGATAGATAGATAGATAGATAGATATAGATAGATAGATAGATAGATAGATAGATAGATAGATAGATAGATAGATAGATAGATAGATAGATAGATAGATAGATAGATAGATAGATAGATAGATAGATAGATAGATAGACAGATAGTTCTAACAGGTCTCACTGCAGTTTTTACAGATCTGTGTGTTCAACAACCGGAGACAGTGAACTTTACTGTGTCTCTCTTTCCTGTTTCCTCACAGCAGGAAACAACTTTAAAGTAAAAGTGAAGTCAACAGCTCCAATCAGTTAACGCTGATCACGTGTTTGATTAGGCATATACTCACGTGCAAAGCGTGCTAGAGGTCTGGAGCTGCTCTCTCCGGCTTCATTCGCCACTGTGCAGAGAAGGAACAAAACACATTCTGAGTGATGGCCCTTTCTTACAAAAATCACAATGACTCACCACCACCAGAAATCTGTTTTCTTCACCACAATTCTCAAGTTTGTATTCAAGCCACATCTGCACTACTGGACAAAAGTCTTGTCGTCTATCCAAGTTTTAGAAAGAACAAATAATAACTTGACTTCTAGTTGATCATTTGGTATCAGAAGTGGCTTATATGAAGGCAAAGTCCTCTAGATTATGCTTATTTTACCAAAAATAAAATATGATCATGCCTGAAATTTTAATTATTTAATTAGGACAGTAAGGTCTGACTTTGCTTAGACAAAAGTCTTGTCACTTAACAGAAATAATGAACAGTATAGAATATAAAGTCATGCTGCAGTTGGAAAAGAATTAACATTGTGTATGACTCCCATGAGCTTGGAGGACTGCATCCACACACCTCTGCAATGACTCAAATCACTTATTAATAAAGTCATCTGGAATGGCAAAGAAAGCGTTCTTGCATGACTCACTGAGTTCCTCAAGATTCTTTGGATTCATCTTCAATGCCTCCTCCTTCATCTTACCACAGACATGCTCAATAATGTTCATTTCTGGTGACTGGGCCGGCCAATCCTCGAACACTTTTACCTTCTTTGCTTTCAGGAACTTTGATGTGGAGTCTAAAGTATGAGAAGGAGCGCTATCCTGCTGAAGAATTTACCCTCTCCTGTGGTTTGTAATGTAATGGGCAGCACAAATGTCTTGATACCTCAGGCTTTTGATGCTGCTGTCAGCTCTGCAGATCTCTCGCACGCCCCCATACTGAATGTAACCCCAAAACATGATTTTTCCTTCACCAAACTTGACTGATTTCTGTGAGAATCTTGGGTCCATGAGGGTTCCAATAGGTCTTCTGCAGTATTTGTGATTGGGATGCAGTTCAACATGATTAACTGGAAAAGTCTACCTTCTCTCACTTTTCTAAATGATCAACTATTGGTCAAGTTGTTATTTGTTGCTCTTACAACTGGGAATCGACAACAAGACTCTTGTCCGGTAGTGTGCATTCTTAAGGTTCTTGGGCATATTTACAATTTTTCTGTTTTACCTTAAAATCAATTTTCTAATTGATGCTGTGCATTTCATCACCTATATACTATATAACTGCAGGTTAATTGTGTTTATAATACCGTTAACTGTTAACACCTATTCATTAGTTAATTACTTAAAGTTCTTAGTAACTAATAAATTTATGGTAACTAATAACGTTAACTTTCCCGAGTTTGACTGTAATGCAATAATGTGCACCTTTTGTAAAGCTGCTTTGAAACAATAATTGTTGTGAAAAGTTTGTATAAAAGTTTATACAAATAAACTTGAACTGAATTTAATTAAATGAAGTATGAGTACACAATACATTCCACTCACAGCGCTGTTTTCATTAGTCATCAGGAAAGTCTAATATGTCTAATGTCATTCAGTGTAATAATAGTTTATTATTTTATAGTTTAAAGCTAAAACAAAAATCTTGTCAGGAACATTTAGAACAAGAAACATATTGGTGACATATTACAGTATTTTACAGACGCTAGGACGCATTTCTCATTCAAAATGCACTACAAGTACCAAAACACTTGATTCAGGTCTCAAATAAACTCATTCTTCCAGAACACTAGCAAAGGTTGACAGCCGACAAACAAACATTGTCACCCACAAAACAATGACCTAAAAAACACTAACAACATGAAGCATTACACAATGTTTTCTTGTCTAAAATAAGTTCACATCTCTGTTTATAATTGCAATATATATTGTTTTTAACTGCAATATATATTACAGGAATGAATCAGACATGATGTAGAATTTGTCAATATTTTATGTCGCTTTATTTATTAATTTATTTTTCTTTTTTTGCACTAAGTAACTCCAAAATACAAGAATTTGTATACACACCATCCACTGATACAGATACATTAGTAATGCTTATCTGGCTGGTTAAACTGCATTTTAAGATTTGAAATATGTTTCAGTAAAATATTGCTGTTGACTTTTGCTCTTATTCAGTTCTGCATTATGTTATTGTTTTGAACATATGTTTAACAGTTTTGAAAACAGCCTGTAAGCATGTGCAAAATGTCCTGTACATACAAAGATTTTTGGCAGTTGTGTCTGAGTGAGAAAAGAATTCTTGAAATTTGAGAGATGTAGTCACTGAATGCATTTTGTACCAAAACAATAACTGATCCTCAGTTTAGCCCACATAGACTTCTGTTGTGCTCACTGTGTGAAGAGTTTTGCAAAAGTGTCCTAAGTATTGAGAAATGTGTCCTAGCGTCTGTAAAAAACTGTAAAATATGCTATTTAAAGATCAACAGTATACTGTCATATACAATTTTACATTATTTGCTATAACAACTCTTTACAGCATACTTTGCCACAACTCTACATGCCTTACAGTAGGTTTTACCCATTTGTCTGCATTAAGTAATTCGAAATCAAATAAATTTAGTTACATCACTTATTATGTTAGCCAATATGATGTAAGAAGTAACCTTTAAGTGAGAATAAGTACAATTTTTAACATATGGTGAATGACGATGGATCATTATTTCACCCATATCTTCATATATTAGCCTTACAAATGACCTGAAACATTAGACTCTATCAATTATTATGTTTTATACTAACAATAAAAAGCACATTTGCACATTTAAATGGTTCCTAACATCAAAAAGGGACATCAAAACATCTGTTAACAATTACAAACTTACATTAAACCTAATGGAAAACATTTAAAATCTGAAGTAATTTCGTAACATTTGGTTCACAGACAAAAACATTGAAGGCCACAGATTACAAACAACGTTACCACAGTCTCTACGTTCTCTAACGTTATAAATCCTTTTCTGGTTTAAGCGCTGTCATCTGAAGTGTGTTTTTTGGAGTTACACTAAGAGTTTCTGCTGAAAAAGCTTTATTTTAATCTCCTTGTTTCATGATTCTGAGCAATAAAACTGTCAAACAGCCTGAGGATGAAGCAGCATGAGGTCAAAGACGCGTCACGCTGCTCTGTTGTTTACATTAGCAAAGCGCGCCGCTGTGAAAACTGAACAAACAGCGCCATCTGCAGGACACTTTACGACAATGAAATAATAATTAATATTAAAGAGATAGTTCAGCCATAAATGAAAATTCTGTAATGGATTGTACCTTTCTCTTCATCTTCTTTTGTGCGTGTGTCTGTTGAACACAAAAAGTTTGCAGAAAACCTGTAACCATTGACTTACATTGTGTTTGTTTTATCTACTATGGAAGTCAGAGGTTGGATGTTTCCAACATTCTTCACAATATCTTGCTTTCAACAGAACAAAAAATAAATAAACAAATAAAAAAATCCAACTCGTTTTAGTTTAAGTAAAGGGTGAGTAAATGATGACAGAATTGTCATTTTTGGGTGAACTGTCCCTTTAAGACTGGTTTTGTAGTCCAGGGTCAGATATTTATTTATTAGGTTAGGTTAATTCATTCATACATTCATTTTCTTTTCGGCTTAGTCCCTTTATTAATCTGGGGTCGCCACAACAGAATGAACCACCGAGATGTCCTTCCAGCTGCAGTCCATCACTGGGAAACACCTATACATTTCCACTCACACTCATACTACAGCCAATTTAGCTTATTCAGTTCATCTATAGCGCATGTGGATTGGACTTTGAGGGAAACTGGAGCACCAGGAGGAAACCCGCAAAAACAAGAGGAGAACAAGCAAACTCCACACAGAAATGCCAACTGACCCAGCCGGGACTCGAACCAGCGACCTTTTTGCTGTGACAGTACTAACTACTTAAATTTAAGGATTTCTTTTTGCAACTGTTTGTTAAGTTTATATTTTCAACTAATTTTGCATTTGTTTTCACAATTTGCTACTATATTTTCATTTGTTTTATTAGCCATTTTAATGATTTAATAAAAAAGTTAAAGATGAAATGAAAATGTTTTTCATCTTTTTTTCATCAATTGATTAATTTTTGTCATTGTTATTTGTTTTTTTTTTACTGCAACTTTAATTGTGGTTTTAATGTTTATTTATTTCAAGCCAGTATTTTATTCCATCAACTTAAATTTGAGGTTTTTTTTTTTCAACATTGTTTAATTTATAGTTTTGAACAAATTTTGCATTAGTTTTCAAAAATTTGTTAATATTATTTTTATTATTCTGATTTATTAAATTTTTTTTAGGTTTTCATTTGTTTCATTATCTTTTTAATGCTTAAGTTAATTGTGTTAATGTTTGTTTTGTATTTTTTTTTATAATTATTTATATCAGTGTTAGTTGCCATGGCAACATTTCTAGCTTGTATAATGTCTCTCATCACCTCTTTATTCATTCATTCATTCATTCATTCATTCATTCATTCATTCATTTTCCTTCAGCTTAGTCCCTTTATTCATCAGGGGTCGCCACAGCAGAATAAACCATTAATTATTCAACCAAATGTTTTACGCAGCGGATGCCCTCCCAGCTGCAACCCAGTATGGGGAAACATCCATACACACTCATTCACACTCACAAACTAAGGCCAATTAAGTTTATTCAATTCACCTTTAGCGCATGTCTTTGGACTTTTGGGGGAGGGGGGTTGGGCAGGAGGGGTAATGTTTTGGTAACACTTTATTTTGATGGTCACTATTGCACATTTTGTTGACTAAAAGTTGCTTTGCAACTACATGTCAATTACTTCTCAATTGAGTATTAGACTGTCTGTTTAATATCTGTTGATACTGCTCCTTCAACAGACATTTAACTGACTATAAGAAACTTTGCAAGTACATGTCAACTTATATTAACCATAACCCTAACCTAACATTATACTTATATTCTAATGAGAATTAGTTAGCATGTCGATGTAATATACAGTTGAAGTCAGAATTATTAGCCCCCTTTGTGAATAGTTTTTTTCTTTTTTAAATAGTTCCCAAATTATGTTCAACAAAGCAAGGAAATGTTCACAGTATGTTTAATAAAAGCAGTTAAATTTTTTTAAAAAACATTTTAAGGTCAATTTTAAGGTTTTAAGGTCAATATTATTAGCCCCTTTAAGCTATATTTTTTCTGATAATCTACAGAACAAACCATCGTTATACAATAACTCACTACTTACTTCTATTTTATATATATATATATATATATTTATTATCTGTTTTTTGTCCTGTCTCTGTTATTCTGTTATCCTGTTGCACTGTAGAAGCTCTGTCATGAAAACAAATTCCTCGTATGTGTGAACATACCTGGCAATAAAGCTCTTTCTGATTCTGATTCTAATTACCCTAACCTGCCTAGTTAACTTAATTAACCTAGTTAAGTCTTTAAATGTCACTTTAATCAGTATAGAAGTGTCTTGAAAAATATCTAGTCAAATATTATTTACTCTTATCATGACAAAGATAAAATAATTCAGTTATTAGAAATGAGTTATTCAAACTATTATGTTTAGAAATGTGTTGGAAAAAAATCTTTTCTCCCTTAAACAGAAATTAGGAGGGAAAAAAAACAGGGGGGCTAATAATTCAGGGTGCTTCAACTATAACTTAAATTCAACATAATGTGTTAAAGGGACCATCAAAATAAAGTGATACCAATGTTTTTCATCTATTTAATTGATTTGTTTGTCATAGTTAATATTAATCGCTAATTGTGTTAATGTTTATTTTGTAGTTTTTTAATACTACTAATTTTATCTCTGTGTTAGTTGCCATGGCAACATTTCTAGCCAGTTTAATGTCTCTCATCTCCTCTTTAATAAAAATGAAAGTTTCTTTTTTTGTTTGTTTGGTAAATGTTTTTCATCCATTTCATTCATTCATTCATTTTCTTTTCAGCTTATGCCGAGTTCAGACTCCATGATTTTAGTCCCGATTTTGACTCGCCGACAGGTTTTGAGAAATCGCAGACAAATGCCTGAAATCACAGGCAAATTGGTGCTCGTTCATGTGAATAACAATCACACAGTGTGAACTATCAAAGACACGATCTAAGAGAATCGCCAATGAGTCGCCGATGCCTGTGAGATATTGGGCATGCTAAACATCTGGAGCTGTCGGCGATTCAAATCATGCCGTGTGAAATGAGTTCTGATTGAAAATAACATCAGCGATCGCCTACAGCCAATGAGAGAGCAGCATCCACTAGTGTGGGTACCTGCAGGTCAGCGGGAGGTTGAGGGAGAAGTTAAAAGCGCATTTTCAGTTTACTTGGACCCAAGAAATGGAAGAAAATCTAGTGTAAATTTGGCAGAAGCACCCGTGTATGTTTAACATATCATCTGAGCAATATCACAACCGGGTCAAAAATTCAAAAGTTGCAAGCTTTCAAAAAGGCAGGTGAGTAAATTAAGTAGATTTTCTACCCCACTAAAGGCTTCTTTCTCATTATGTAGTTAATAAAAAAAGATATACGATGTGGCCTCGCATTGTTTCCACCTCATTTCTCACATGTGTTTGGTTGTGAGAGGTAGTTTGGACAAAGTTGTCAGTGATTCTTCCTATTGTAAAGTCATGCAGTGTGAAGCCCCCTGTCGCGATCCATCTAGCAGTGTAAACAAAGCAGCGACGAAACGTTTCAATTTCTTGTCACTGTCAATTTGTCTCATGAAAGTACAAAAAGAAAGACATGAGAAATGTGAAAGAGAGAGAATCACACAGGTGAATGATGGGCTGAAGCCAGGTGGAGGCTGTTCAGTGGGGACTGGCGGTCTGCAGGGGGCTTACAGGTAATGAGAGGGAAATCAGAGAGAAGCCTTTAGCACAGTCAGAGAGTTTGTCAGGCCTCAGAGTCAGAGCTCAGGAGAGAAAGAAAGACTCTTCATTAGTGATAATGACTCCCGCTGGGCAGCTCACACTACACCTTTAATGTGCTGACGACAGAAAGACCTCCCCTGGCAGATCACCAGCGAAGACCACCTTTTTCCATTTAGTTCCTTGATATTATTATTATTATTATTCATGTTCATTATTGCAAATAAATCGTGCATTTAGCATTCATTCATTCATTCATTTTCTTTTTGGGTAAGTCCCTTTATTAATCAGGGGTCGCCACAGCGGAATGAACCACCAACTTTTCCAGCACATGTTTTACGCAGCAGATGCCCTTCCAGCTGCAACCCATCACTGGGAAACATCCATAAACACTATACTGCCAATTTAGCTTACCCAATTCACCTATAGTGAATGTCCTTTGACTTCGGGGAAAACCGGAGCACCCGGAAGAAACCCACACCAACACAGGGAGAACATACAAACTCCACACAGAAATGCCAACTGACCCAGCGACCTTCTTGCTGTGAGGCAACACGCTACCCATTGCGCCACCGTGCCGCCTGCATTTAGCTTTATTATATTTTCTGATCATTCTGTTACATTTATTAATTTTTTAATTACTTATATAATATTATATATAAGTTATCATATAAAATTATATAATATTATTATATACTTATATAATAAAGGTATATAATAATCTTAAAATATAAGAAAACAATAAAAATATAAAACATAAAAATATGTAAATGTCTATGTAAATGTTCTGATGTTCTTTATTTTGTAGTAATAACAATAATAATAATAATAATAATAATAATAATAATAATAATAATAATAATAAAAAAATAAATTACATATTATGTTTGTTTATTATTAAGAATTAATTTCCCCCTAATTTATTATTAATAATAATAACAAAAGTAATATAATTATATTAAGATATAATACAACAACAAATTCATAACATAAAAACCTATGTATTTATGCATATGCATTATTATTATTATTATTATTATTATCAAAAACAATATATTTTTATTATTATTATTGTGGTTGTTGTTGCAAAAGTAATTGTGAATGCATGTATTTAGTTTTATGATAAAAAATATTAGATCGTAATAAATATTTTCTGATCATTCTGTTACTTGTACTTATTATTAATTACTTATTAATATTACAAATTACAAAAATAAGCAAAATTGTATATATTGTTATTCAATAATTATTATTAATATTAATATTATTATTATAATTTTTAATAAATTACAAATTATGTTTGTTTAATAATAGGAATCAATTTCCCCCATTTCATTATTATTTATTTATTTATTCATTCATTTTCATTCTTAGGTCACCACAGCAGAATGAACCGCCAACTTATCCAGCACATGTTTTACTCAGCGGATGTCCTTCCAGCTGCAACCCATCTCTGGGAAACATCCATACACACTCATTCACACTCACACACTACGGACAATTTAGCCTACCCAATTCACCTATACCACATGTCTTTGGACTGAGGGGAAAACCGGAGCACCTGGAGGAAACCCACGCGAACACTGGGAGAACATGCAAACTCCACACAGAAACGCCAACTGACCAAGCCGAAGCTCGAACCAGCGACCTTCTTGCTGTGAGGTGACAGAACTACCTACTGCGCCACCGCGTCGCCCTTATTATTATTATTATTATTATTATTAATAATAATGATAATAATAATAATAATAATAATAATAAAGTATAAAATAATTTTTAAATATGAGAAAACAATAAAAATATAAAACATAAATGATAAATAATATGTAAATGTCTATGTATATGTTCTGAGGTTCCTTATTTTCATAATAATAACAATAATAATAATACTAATACAAATAAAAATAAATAGAAATTCATGTTTGTTTATTAAGAATTAGTTTCCCCCTAATTTTTTATTATTAATAGTAACAAAAGTAATATAATAATATCAAAATATAATCCAATAAAAACATAACAAAAACTTTAAAAACCTATATATATATATATATATATATATATATATATATATATATATATATATATATATATATAAATTATTATTATTATTACTATCAAAAACAATATAGTATTATTATTATAGTTATTATTATTATTATTATTATTATTATTATTATTATTATTATTATCGTCATCATCATCAAAAACAATTAAAAAACAATATACAATTGGGTTTCCACAAACTTCACACTAGACACACCAGTCTCAACAGGTGTTCAAATGAAACTCTGTTTGACATCCTGCCCACACACACACACACACACAGACACACGCACACACACACACACACACACACACACACACACACACACACGCACACACACGCACGCACACACACACACACACACACACACACACACACACTCACATGCACACACGCACACACGCACACACACACACACACAGCTCTATGGGGAAAGCATGGGTTGGGGTTGTTTGTCAGGCACAGGCCAGAATCAGTAGGTTGTGACATCACATCCTGCCTCTGCTGGTCACCATGGAGACGGTAATCGCAGATGCAGCATGGGAGATCCACTGGAGAAAACCCTCATCAGGGTTTAACAGCGTGACTGTTTGTGTGAGCCTCGCTTTAATGATAAACACAGGGTCCCGAGAGAATTCATCCCATCAAACAGAATTAATCCGGCAGGTTACAAGTCACAAAAGGACACTCGATGTGCACGTCACACTGTTTTTCATCCGATACCTTATATTTAAAGGGGACAATCGTGAAAATCTGAGCTTTTCTGTGTTTAAGTGGTATAACCGGGTCACTAGTGCACAAAAACATTCACTGTTCAGATTTCACTCACATAGTCACGGTTCATGCTTAATAGAATACAACAGAATAGACTGTATTGTCTTTGCATACGGGAGTACAACAAACTGATTCAGAAGCAGTGTCCATAAATATGAAAGAGAAACTAGAAAATGAGTAATTATAGATCAAAAAAGTGATTTAAACATACAAAAAATAAAACAGCTTGAGCCGTACAGTAGGATATTTCAATGAAAACTAAATTATATAGTTATTGAAGCTAAGCAGGGCTGCGCCTGGTCAGTACCTGGATGGGAGACCACATGGGAAAGCTAGGTTGCTGCCGGAAGTGGTGTTAGTAAGGGCACTCAACTTGCTGTCTGTGTGGGTCCTAATGCCCTAGTAAATTGACGGGGACTCTATACTGCTCAGTGAGCGCCGTCTTTTGGATGAGATGTTAAACCGAGGTTCTGACTCTCTTGAGTCATTAAAAATCCCAGAATGTCCATCAGAAAAAAGTAGGGGTTTAACTCCAGTATTCTGGCCAAATTTGCCCACTGCCCTCTGTCCATCATAGCCTCCTAACCATCCTCATACCATATTGGCTTCATCACTCGGTCTCCTCTCCACCAATCAGCTGGTTTGTGGTGTGCGGTCTGGAGCAATATGGCTGCCATCACGCCATCCAGGTGGATGCTGCACACTGGTGGTTGATAAGGAGATTCCCCCCAATGTGTGAAGCGCTTTGAGTGTCCAGAAAAGAGCTATATAAATGTAAAGAATTATTACTATTATTATCATCATCATCATCATTTTCATTTGCTTATCTGGGGCTGGGTCGCGGGGGCAGCAGTCTTAGGAGAGAACTCCAGACTTCCCTCTCCCCAGACACTTCCTCCAGCTCCTCCAAGGGGATCCCCAGGCATTCCCAGGCCAGCCAAGAGACATAGTCCCTCCAGCGTGTCCTGAGTCTCCTCTGAGGCCTACTCCCAGTGGGGCATGCCTGGAACACCTCCCAAGGTAGGCGTCCTGGAGGCATCTGAAACAGCCACCTCAGCTGACTTCTCGTGATGTGGAGGAGCAGCGGCTCTACTCCGAGCTCCTCCTGGGTGACAGAGCTCCTCATCCTGTCTATAAGGGTGTGCCCTGCTACCCTACGAAGGAAACTCATTTCAGTCGCTTGTATCCGAGATCTTGTCCTTTCGGTCATGACCCAAAGCTCATGACCATAGGTGAGAGTAGGAACATAGATTGACCGGTAAATCGAGAGGTTTGCCTTTTCGCTCAGCTCCTTCTTTACCACAACGGCCCGGTACATCGACCGCGTTACTGCTGCTGCTGCACCGATCCACCTGTCAATCTTACTCTCTATTATTCTTATTATTCATATTATTCATATTATTGTTATTATTATTATTATCTTTTATATTTAAGTGAAATATCAAATTCTCTGTCAAACAAGCAGAATTTCTGACATCTAATCAATAGTTAAATAGAAAGGTATTGTGCTTATATATTATTAATTCATTTATTCATTTTGCTTCGGCTTAGTCCCTTATTTAGGGTTCATACACATTTTTATTACTAAAATTCCAAGACTTCCAAGTAAATTTTCATGATCTAACGTTTCATGCAATGTCTACATATGCGTGGTAAAAGAAAAACAATGCATGTTCAAATTTATTACAGCATATCGTAAAACATGCAGCAATCTATTTAATTTCAATTTATATTTATATCTATGTAAAACTGATTTAGATAATGCTTACACCGCACTAATTATGGGAGAGTATGTGATTGGCCAAGGAAAGAATAGAAGCCAAGACAACTAACCCATGGTTTCCGCTACATTCATTCTTCCATGACGGGGCCCCACACCAAAATTCATCCCGCCACGGCTACATTTCAGCTTCTCATTCAAAACATTCAGTCATTTTTTTAAAATAGCGGGTTATAATCGCAGCAAAATCTATTAAAGGTATGTGAATTGTAACAGAGTGAACTTTTCTGTAACTGTAGTAGTGCTGTGCGTTATTTATTTAACCCTTTAAGATAACATGCAGACTGACTGACAGGTGCATGATGTGTCAGGCCAGCAAACACGACGTAGCTTTCAGTTAGGATGAACACAGTTTCCATAATTATACGTTATAGATTAAGGTCAATGGCTCTGCATTCAACAAAGACTTTATCTTGCTGGAGTTTATAGATGCTTCACTTTACTTCGGGACGCTTTAACGCTGCTCTGTAGGTCTATTGGAAACATTCATAAATATTCCTAGCAAATCTAATAAATGTTGTAGACATACTAAATACATAAGCGCACTAAATTACACTTTAGCAGTGTTTATTTGAGAGAAAATCTGTGCTTGAGCAGCGTATATTTGAGGGCGTGCAAGAAGTTTTGTGCACGAACAGAGGAAATCGGCATGCAAGCAAAGAGATTTGCATGCTCATATTACATAAATGCGATCTCAACTTGATATTGTGCTCACGATATTTGTCGATCTGTGTAAAAGACCTGCTGACACAGCTGGAAAAATCCTAGAGCAAACACTGCAACCTATATTCAAGAATACAGATATTTTTTTCCATGATTTTTTGAAAACTTTGTGGGTTTTCCTGCTTTTCCAAAACTTTTTCCAGGCCTGGAAAATGCCATGTGAAAATTCCATGACTTTTCCAGGTTTTTCATGACCGTGTGAACCCTGCTTATTTTATCAGGGGTCACCATAGCAGAATGAACTGCCGCTTATATATTCATTTATATCTCGCGGTCTCCAAAAGCATCCGCGGGACTACGTTTTCAGAATGAGCCTGGGTTGAAAATTGGAATGTTTATTGTTTATTTACATGTTAATTTAAAAAAAAAAACTATAAAACCACTAGGAACACATTAAAAATGTTTTCCATATTGTCCCAACTTTTTCTGATTTGGGGTTGTAATAGCTCAATAGGAGTCTTACAAACTTTTCCCAACTTTTTAACACTCTTTGAGTCTTTGAAGTGGTCATTTTGAAGCCAAGATTTAAACTGTCCCGGCATGTTAGCATTACAGTCTGGTGACTGCATTGTTGATGATTGTGAGAGGAATAAAATGAAGCTGAAACATAGCCTAACCATAACAATAGCTGACATGTAATTACATAAATATAAATATACCCACAGTACATGCGACATATATCTAAAATTTTGTGAAAATTGACATTTCTATATGAATTTGACAGGATGGTTGTGCTATGAGCAGGTTGAAGACCAAGCAAGAGCTCCAGGTACTCCTCCGCACTAAAAGGTTATGTCCACCCCTGTGTGTGTGTGTATATATAAAGCACCAAAAAAGTTCTTGATATACCATCACTTGGATAACAAAAATCTAAACATTCCCAGACTTTCAATGTTTGTAATAGATTTTTTTTTCAATTCTATGATTTTCTACAAATTACATGAGCCATGGCAACCCTGGCTATGGCTAGTAACGTATAGGAACCCTGGCTGTGGCTGATAACATATAGGAAAGAGGTCTTATTATAACATTTCATAATTATTATTAATAATAATAATTATAAACTTTACTGATCTGTGCAGTTTCGAGGACACCAACATGTGCTTCACCAAATATACCTATTCGTTAAAAGGTAGCTAGCATATCATATGTCACTATGAGCTATTACTTAGTAATGCATTTAAAATCCTTCCAACACATGGCAATCTATTAATTGTCCCTTATTTCTGACTACTTTTGTTTTGTTGTTTCCAGGGTGCTAGAATAATGTTTAAGGGCTCCACCCTCTTCTGGAGAGCAGCAGCTCATTTGTATTTAAAGGCACACAAATAGAAAGGCAAAACACAGGCTCATTGTGGATACATACCCAAGTCTACATTTCTGGAGAGTGTGAATTACAGAGGTACATCTGGCTGCATTTTGTCTTTAAAACGAACGCTACGGGGCGATATGATGCTGCCGGCAGCTTCTGTTTATTTTTGAATTAGCACTTGACCGCTTAGCTCCTTACAGACGGCTTTTCTGGTGTTTTTAGTTTGACCAGCGTCTCGCCACAAATGTCAGCAGACTTGGTACACCGTGTGGAGTTGACTGCGACAATGGGGTTTGGGTCTGGTGAAGAATGGTTCCAGAAAACAGGTACAGCAAATCAAGAACAGGCTGAAAATGAGGTGAAATCATGCAGCGCGATGGCTTTTCTTTTTCTAGATTGCTTTTGAAAACACTATCGGTTGGGTATAAGAAATGGGGCGGGTGGGTCAGTCGGTCAGTCATTCAGTTGATCTGGCCCAGTTGGCTGGAGTGTATATTGTGCCTCTGGTGAATTTACGTGAGAAGAAGGCGCATGAGAGGAATTTGAGATCATCAAAAAGCAAACACAGCGGCCTCTGGTGGATTTACTTGAGAAGAAGGTGCGTGAGAGGAATTTGTGATCATCAAAATGCATACACAGTGGCCTCTGGTGGATTAAAATGAGAAGAAGACACGTGAGAGGAATTTGTGATCATCAAAAAGCGTACACAGCGGCCTCTGGTCGATTTACGTGAGAAGAGGACACGTGAGAGGAATATGAGATCATCAAAAAGTGTACACAGCGGCCACTGGTGGATTTACGCGAGAAGAAGGTGCGTGAGAGGAATTTGTGATCATCAAAAAGTGTACACAGCGGCCACTGGTGGATTTACGCGAGAAGAAGGTGCGTGAGAGGAATTTGTGATCATCAAAAAGTGTACACAGCGGCCACTGGTGGATTTGCAAAAACAAAAACTGTGAGCAGACGTGCCTAAGGTTACGTATTTCACTGTGCCCAGAAATGTGGACCTGGGTACATATCGGCAATGAGCCTTTGGTTGAAATGATGAGTTGTTGCTCACACACTTGGGGTACAATAGGGGCAAATTCGACAAGCTATTATATGCGATCCAATATTTTGAGCCGCAGCTTCACAGACACTTTCTGAAGAGTTATTTCATCTAATGAAAACGGTTCTAATGTGTACCCTTTAAGCAGTGCTGCGGATTCTCCACTTCTTCATCTCCTGATTGTGCTCTGTTATATAAGTCCTTGACCTTTTCGGAGTATAATTACCACCATCCAATGTTCTGGCACAACAACTGTCATGTCACTTTGCCATTCGAGCTCTCATTGTTCAGAGCCTAAATGGCCCAAACCCTGTCAGAGGAATCAACGTCCTAAAACTGTGTCCCGCAATAAATGAAGTCAGGATTTTTGGAGAACACAGAGCAGCGTGACTCATTTCATGTAAAAAAAAAGTTATTTCTTATGTAATCTAATTGTACTCAGGCGACTGGGAGAAACCAATAGAGACTGAGTAAAAGAGACAATCACTTTGTTGAGATTTTGTGTTACTATGACACAACAGAATACAAGGAATTTGCATGCGAGGAAAGCCAATTCAATTGTGTTTATCTGTGTTGAGATCGGTGGTGCCTTGAGACATCTCTGAGGCCTTTTCTGAATCCTTAGCATATGCAGAAACACAAACACTGAGAGTAATTTAACCCTCATGTTTTGTCAGGGTCAAAACTTTCTATAAACATTGACGTATCGGGTTGATGCTGACCATAAATGTGTTGACATGTTTCAAACGCCCTTTATTTAAATTGTTTAAACAAGTCTTGGAGAGCTCCAAAACATCAGCATGATTAAATTCAATAGATTCCACATGCTAATATTCTATGACTGCTCTGCTATGAGTTTGTTTATTGAATTTTTACACAAACCATGTTTCTGCTCAAACAGCCATTTTGTGGTAAACTAAAGCCCCAATACATTTCTGCTTTGGTATGATATCATCTAAAAAAATCTAATAATAATAATAATAATGTTGGCGCCAGTGGTGTAGTGGTTAGTGCGTCGACACATGCACTCTGGTGCTCACGGCGACCTGTGTTTGATTCCCGCCTTGTGGTCCTATGCCGATCCTTCCCCTCTCTCTGCTCCTCACACTTTCCTGTCATTACTCTCTGCTGTCCTATCAATTAAAGGTGAAAAACCCTGAAAAAAAAATTATAATAATATAATAGGGGTTGCATAGACTAGTTGACTGGTAGACTTTAATGCTCTGCCGTGACTTATTTTGACTGACATCGTCCAGTCGCGCTGCTCAGATCACATAGTTTTTGACCTGAACTACATGGCAGCCTTACACACGAATACCCAACAGGGACACAACATCATAAGACGTTAATATTAGGTTAGATTTAGGTCATGACGTCAGGTGACCAAAATTCAATGTCTAGCCAGCGTCTAAGGACAGCGTTATTTTGACGTCCGATAACGACATCAAATGACGTTGATATTTGGTTGATTTTAGGTTGTGTTGGAAAGTGACCAAAATCCAACGTCTGATAGATGTCATAGTGATAACGTCCACACTACATCAAGGTTGGATGTTGGACATTGATGTCGGCCTGATGTTGGGTTCTGACGTCAACCCGATTTTCATTTCAAGCAAAATCCAACGTTTCCATGACATTAGGGTATGTTGGGGTGCAACGTCAATATGACGTCATGTTGACATGCTGTGCCTGCAGCATAGGTTCACCGAATGAAACTGCCCTCGGATTACTGAAATTTATTTAAATGTTATTTTCCTTTATGTCAGCATCAAGGATTTACATAAACTTAGTGAAAATGTACATTTTCCTGCAAATAAATCGTAAATTGTGAAAAAAACAATTGCAACTTGTTTTATTGATGGCGTCACCAGCAACTAGTCGACATCAATTCAACTAATAACATAAAAGTTGACTTTAAAAAATCTAAAGTTGTTCAACCCCTATAAATTATTAACATTTTTGTAAGATCTGTAATGTTTATTATAGTGTTATTATTTTCATTATTTAAAAATAAGAATGATTTTTGAAATAAATATTTAAAATGATTATTATTATTATTAGGGTGGTGCGGTGGTGCAGTGGGTAGCGCTGTCACCTCATGACAAGAAGGTTGCTGGTTCGAGCCCCGGCTGGGTCAGTTGGCATTTCTGTGTGGAGTTTGCATGTTCTCCCACTGTTGGCGTGGGTTTCCTCAGATCATTTGTTTTTTGACCTGAACTACATGGTAGCCTTACACACAAATGTAGGTTCACCGGATAAAATTGCCCTCAGATTACTGAAATTAATTGAAATTTTATTTTTCTTATGTCAGTATCAATGATTCGTATGAATTTTCCTGCAAATAAATTGTAAATTGTGGCATGTTGCAAAACATTTGCATGTTGTGTTTTATTGATGGCATTACCAGCGACTAGTCGAGTTCGACTCAACCTTAATAACATAACAGTCGACTTTAAAAAATCTAAAGTCGTTCAACCCCTATAATAGGACTGTAAATTATTAACATTTTTGTAAGATCTGTAATGTTTATTATTGTGTTATTATTTTTATTATTAGAAAACAACAAGGAATTCATTTATCAATATTCCAAATTATTATTATTATTATTTAATTTATTATTATTATTAATAGTGAAGCTCAGTGGTGCAGTGGGTAGTGCTGTCGCCTCACAGAAAGAAGCTGGTTTGAGTCTCGGCTGGGCCAGTTGGCGTTTCTGTGTGGAGTTTGCATGTTCTGCCCATGTTGGCGTGGGTTTTCTCTGGTTTCCCCGACAGTCCAAACACATGCGCTATAGGTCAATTGTGTAAGCTAAATTGTCCATAGTGTATGTGTGTGAATAACAGTGTATGGGTGTTTGCAAGTGATGGGCTACAGCTGGAAAGGCATCTGCTGCACAAAACATATGCCGGATAAGTTGGCGGTTCATTCTGCTGTGGCGACCCCTGATGAATAAAGGGACTGAGCCAAAGGTAAATGAATGAATCAATAAATAATAATAGTAATAATAAAATAACACTATAAATAATTTAATTTTTTGTAGTTTAATAAGGTCTGTAATGTTTATTACTGAGTTATTATTTTCATAATTAAAAAAATAAGGAATTTATTTTATCATTATTATTATTAATAATATTATTAATAATAATAACAATAATAATAATAATAATAATAATAACTGTTATTTTCATTGTAAACAAAAAACAACAACAAAATAAATATTATAAAATGTAAAATTTTTAATGCTTTTTTATATTTAAGAATACATTTTTTCACAATTATAATTATTATTATTGTTTATTATTATTATTATTATTATTATTATTAGTAGTAGTAGTAGTAGTAGTAGTAGTAGTAGTTTTAGTAGTAGTAGTAGTAGTAGTAGTAGTAGTAGTTGTATTGTAATTCAAAGCAGCAGTAACAGTATTTCTATTAGAACTTAATATGAAAATAATTTATAATAATTTAAGAATTTAAAATTCCAACCATTACAATTAGTAACCATTAGTAATGCTTATTAAGAAACAGATGATGACGACGACGATGAATGATTCCTGTTGTACTAAATTATTTTAACAACAATAATACAACTAGTAAAACAACAAACTTATACTAAAACAAAATGAATAATAATTTGTTTCGTTACAACTGTTAGTATTATCATAATCACACAGCATTGAGGTATTTGGGACCCCAAATCATAACCAATGCAAAGTTAAAGAGATAGTCAACAGAAAACTGAAAACTGTCATCATTTATTCACCCCTTCACTGTTAAACTGTTAATCTGTTAAACACAAAACAAGATATTTTCAAGAAAGCTGGAAACCTGTAACCATTGACTTCCATAGTATTTGTTTTTTCTTCTATGGATGCCAGGTTTTCAGCTTTCTTTAAATTATCTACTTTTGTGTTGTGACTTTGACAACAACAAAAGTAAATAGAGTTAGTAAATAGAGTAAATTAAATTTTTGGGTGAACTATCCCTTTAATCCTCATGTCCTGTAAAGTCTGACATCAGTTTGAGCATAATAATGCAGTCAAGTTCTCTCACACTGAACACACTTATTTACATATACTGTAATTAAAAAAACAGCATTTGCAGTGGCAGTAAAAAATCAGAGCTGTCCACAGAAACACACACATCCACCCCCACACACACCTGACCAGCTGTTCTTACCAATAGTGAAGCTGTAGCCGTCAATGCTGAAAGTGGCGCTCCGGCATTTTTTAAATCCCTGTTTCTTAGAGCTGAGTTCAGACATCTTTCTCCAGTCAGGAAACTCTGGAAAACGGACTCCTCAGGTGATCGAGCGTGTGTTTTGAGCGCCGACGTCAAAGATCAGACAGGATCATTAGCCAAGGCAGTCACAGGTTGGACATCTCCTGCAGGGACCGCATCCCATCAGTAAAAATCCCATCTGAGCTCATCAAAGCGGCTTGTTTCTCTGTTGCCTGCCTTTCTTACACTGTAAAGAGAATAAACACACAGATGGGAGATGTTTCGCTCTCTCTTTCTCTCTCTCTCTCTCTCTCTCCCTCCCGCTCACATGTGACCCTTCCCACTGCTAAACTGTGCTTGATTATAGGCTCTCTCTCTCTCATTCACAGTCACACTTGCACGCCCATTTACTTGAGCGCTAGGCATATATGCATTGACTGATCCAAGTCAGTGATATGCACTGATGTTTATTCTTAGGCGCTGTCATTGTGTGTGTGCCTTCTTCAAAAGTGTGTGGTTACTGTACGCGTGGGTGTGTGGGTTTGTACAAACCACTGTGCGCTGTTGCGAAAGGGCAACCTTTTTATGATGTTTAAACAAAATACTCTGTCAGTAATGCCGGCTGGATGAGATTAAAAGTAGGTTGTTGAGGGGCCGTGGTGTCAAAAATAAAACAATTAGACGGTCAGAGTGCAAACTGGAATCCTTCAGAATCACAAGTGTTGTTTGTGAACTCTGAACACACCGAAAAAAATGATTCATTGGATTTAGTAGATTTTTTTGAGGTAGGAGGTTGCAAGCAATTTATACGGGCTGAATTTAAACAAACTAATTCAATTTAGTAAGGTTCAACTTAATTTACATTCAGCTTATATAAATTGTTTTCAGCCACTTAACTTGAAAAAAATTAGTAAATACAATTTCTGTCATGAACACTCTCGGGATTTAGTATGGTAATGATGAGTGCACTCACCGGCCACTTTATTAGGTACACCTGTCCAACTGCTCACTAACGCAAATTTCTGATCAGCCAATCACATGGCAGAAACTCAGTGTATTTAGCCATGCAGACATGGTCAAAATGATCTGCTGCAGTTCAAACCAAGCATCATTAGAATGTAGAAGAAAGGTGATTTATGTGACTTTGACTGTGGCATGGTTGTTGGTGCCAAACGGGATGGTCTGAGTATTTCAGAAACTGCTGATCTACTGGGATTTTCACGCACAACCATCTCCAGGGTTTACAGAGAATGGTTTGAAAAAGTCAAAATATCCAGTGAGTGGTAGTTTTGTGGGTTTAAATGCCTTGTTGATGCCAGAGGTCAGAGGAGAATGGCCAGACTGGTTCCAGTTGATACAAAGGCAACAGTAACTCAAATAACTACTCGTTACAACCAGGGTATGCAGAAGAGCATCTGAACGCACAACACGTCCAACCTTGAAACGGATGGGCTACAGCAGCAGAAGACCACACCTGGTGCCACTCCTGTCAGCGAACAACAGGTAACTGAGGCTACAATTCACACAGGCTCACCAAAATTGGACAGTAGAAGATTGGATAAACGTTGCCTGGCCTGGTGAGTCTTGATTTCTGCTGCAACATTCAGATGGTAGGGTCAGAATTTCTCATTAACACGAAAGCATGGATCTATCCGGCCTTGTATCAACAGTTCAGGCCGGTGGTGGCTGTAATAGTGTGGGGGATATTTTCTTGGCATACTTTGGGCCCATTAGTACCAATTGAGCATCATGTCAATGCCACAGCCTACCTGAGTATTGTTGCTGACCATGTCCATCCCTTTATGACTACAGTGTACCATCTTCTGATGGCTACTTCCAGCAGGATAACGCACCATGTCATAAAGCGTGAATCATCTCAGACTGGTTTCTTGAACATGACAGTGAGTTCACTGTACTCAAATGGCCTCCAACAGATCTCAATCCAATAGAGCACCTTTGGGATGCGGTGGAACAGGCAGTTTGCTTCATGGATGTGCAGCCGACAAATCTGAAGCAACTGCATGATGCTATCATGTCAATATGGACCAAAATCTCTGTGGATTATTTCCAGTACCTTGTTGAATCTATGCCATGAAGGATTAAGGCAGTTCTGAAGGCAAAAGGGGGTCCAGCCCGGTACTAGTAAGGTGTACCTAATAAACTGGCTGGTGAGTGTATATGGCATTGTTGATGTATTTGGTCCTGGCGGTATAGCTCTACTACGCTGCTGCTGCTTTGATTATTATGGCAGAGCAAGTACAGAGATGAGTGCAAAAAATGCTAAATTTGTATTTCAGAGACATAGGTTCAGCTTCTCATCAAATATTGTCTGATATTGTGTGCATTCAAGCTGCCCTTCCCCAACACCAAAAATAGGTACTGAAGCTGGTGGCTGAAATCAGTCACATTTTCAGGCAATTACTCTTTTCTATATGGTGAATGGCACATAATGCACTATATAGGGGATAAATAATTCAAGCGGTGTAAATAGGCTTTCCATTGGTGTGAATGAAGTCAGGTTCTGTGTTAGTGTCACACAATCACAGCATTATAGCAAAGAGAACAAGCCACAAAATATATCAGGCCCATTACATTTTTACACAGAGTGTTATATTTTTCCTTTTGATGAAATTAGGTGGAAAAATCCTTCTGATTCAGCATTACTATTAGAATGTGGTTGTCATAAGTTAAGTCAAATGCGGGTTTTTCTAGTAGTTTACCCAAAAAGAAAAATTCTATAATCAAACTGGGGTGCGTTTCCAAAACAACGTCGTAACTCGCGGCTGAACTATCATAGTACAATGCATCATTTGGTAAAAGAACGATGTAGTGACGAGTGTTTCCCAAAACCCGTAGTTTCTTTGTCGCAGATCCATCGTTTGAACCACATTAGTTATAACGTAAAACGGCCATAATGATGCTCTAACAACTTCTTTAGTGAAAAAGCCCATCATTTATTTGTGCAAATTATATTGTTTTAAACAAACACGCATTTAAAATAATATCCAATATTAATTGTGATAAAAACATGCACTCGCTTTCCATCTTAACTGAAATATATAAGGCCTTTGTTTCATTTACAAATATTATTGAGAACATTACATATTCTATTCTAAAACATAAAATCACTTACAAAAGCTGACACATATTCTAATCTCATATATAAATCATATAAATAAATAAATAAATAAATAAATAAATAAATAAATAAATAAATAATGAGGATATTTAATAAGAAATGAAATTTAATATTTATTATTTATTAGGAAATGAAAAAAATCCTACTTTAATAATAATATTAATGATGATGATGCTTATTATTATTATTATTATTATTATTATTATTATTATTATTATTATTATTATATATTTATTTATTTATTTATTATTATTATTTTTTTTTTTTAAAAGTCTACTTTTACAATTTGACACATGCAAAATACTGCAGAAATGTTCAAACCAGCAGGCTCATGTCATATGCAGTACAGATACTCAATAAATAACCTACTATAAATGAACAGCATTAACGTATGCTATGTTTTTTTTGTTTTCACAAGCTTTGGAGACGTAACATAAATTCCGCTTTTAAATAATAGGTCACCATAGCTTTCGTCATGAGACATAGCTGTGTTCAAAATGACATCAACGTTTTCAAAGTGCACTGCGAAGGGAGCACAACTGTAAACATGAAGTTCGCTAAAACTGAACTGTAGAAAAACTTTAAAAGCAAATTACACCTAAGAGAGATGACTTTAATGCTTTTTTAAAAATTTTTAATCATTCCAAGTTTAAATGTTAGAATGTTCTAAAGGAATAGGGCATAGGGGGATAAGTGGGAATAGAACACAGCCAGGAAGTATGTTTCTAACTACAGCTCCAGAAGTGTAGCTGCAAGTGCACAAGTTTGCGACGCAGTTTGCAAATGTTCGTGATAACGATGGATTTGGGAAACAGCAAATCAGCGAACTATGTTTGTAACGATGGAACTTGCGACCTTAGTTGGCAAACGATGGTTTTGGGAAACGCACCTCTTGTAACCACAGTAGTTCAGCAGAACACAAAAAACAAGTAAAAGGTCAGTAAACGATAACAGAATGCTCACTTTTAGGTGAACTATCCCTTTAAGCCAAAACCAATGACGGTACGGCACAAAAACAAATTTAGCAAAACAGTTTAATTATCGGTACTGTTTAAAAATACATTGGGAAGGTAAAAGTATGTTGCATTGTAAGCATTGGCACTGGAGTTGCTATAGATAACAGGTTTTGAAGTGTGCCTACTTTTGGCAAACAAATTCTTGACATGTTAAAATAAAATCTGGATATTTGATATTTTTGTGAAGGTAAAAATATCCCAACACAGACTTTGCTCATGTTAACATTGGTCGTGGAAATTCATTTTGATTCATTTCTTTTGAAAACACTATCGGTTACGTTTAGTGAAGTGGGTGGGTCAACCAGTGCTTTTTAAAACACTATCTATTAGGTTTAGTGAAGTGGGTGGGTCAACCGGTGATTTTTAAAACACTATCGGTTGGGTTTAGTGAAGTGGGTGGGTCAACCAGTGCTTTTAAAAACACTATCGGTTGGATTTAGTGAAGTGGGTGGGTCAACCGTGGGTCAATTCAAGAGCAGGCATGAATTGCACTCGCGAGAGAAATTTGAGATCTCGAAAATAATACACAGTGGGTGGATTCGCGAAAACAAAAACTGCAAAAGTAAAACACAGCTCCTGGGACGTATTTGGCGCTCTCCAGAAATGTATATTTTACGGGTATGTTTTCAGAATGGGCCTGTGTTGAATATTATAGCCTGCTTGAATAATACTTTTTTTGCTTTAATGTAAGTTTTTTGACTGTGACATTATCGCCCCTTTGAGTACATGTGTGTTTCTACCACAATAACACAACAATATAAAGTATAGCAGGGCATTTGGCATTTGCCGGCTGTCTGTTTTCAGGCAAATTACTGTCTGTATTGACATACTTGATTATGTTTCTGGTCCACTTACTTCTGAAACAACTCTAGATAGCAATCATTATACCAATTGAATCCGATTGCACACGTTTATTACTTTCTCATTCAAAAGAGCTCTTTTAAACGGGACTTTGAGCTCATTTGAGTGACGCAACCATTCACTGGTATAATGTTACAGCCCTGTGGCACTTCAGTTCACTCGTTGATTAGCCCTTGTGAGCTGAAAACAACACGTACACAAACACTCGCCATTCAGTGTTTCTGTTTAAAGGGATATTCATACATTTGTAAACAGAACAAATATCTGGAGATTTAATATATGATGTGGTAACTCGGGAGTTTGCTTAATACAAGAGCTGCACAATATATTGTTTCAGCATAGATAGCGTAATATGCAAATTGGCAATAGTCACATTGCAGGATTACAGTTGACACAACACACTTCATTATATTGCGGAGCCATTGAAAAGTTAAACAAAGTTCGCATTTGCATGTGTTTCCCCCTGTGAGCATCAACTTAATTTAAACCACTTGGACACAAGAAATTATCATGTGTGTATATTCATAACTAATTGTATGTAATCATTTGCCCAATGAAGAATTACAGTGTTTTTTCACATTTGACTATTAAAATTGTTGTGCCTGAATATTGTAAGACTCCCAAGATACCCATATAGCATTGTTTATTTCATGTGTATCTTTGCTCTGTTGCATTTATCTATGGTTTATAATGAGTTTATTATAATTTACGCAGATACGCTTCAATACAAAATCATCGCAATTTATGTAAAATGTATGTAAAATTTGAAAAATAATGAATCATTTCCAAATTATGGAAGCCCGTTCCCGCCACTGAATTAAAAAAATAATATAAATAAATAAATAAGTAAATAAATAAATAAATAAATAAATAATAATAAATTATAAAGTCAGAATTGCGAGTTATTGTCGGCGCCCTTGGTGTAGTGGTTAGTTCGATTCCGCCTCGTGGACCTATGCCGATCCTTCCCTTCTCTCTCTGCTCCCCATGCTTTCCTGTCAATTCTCTCTACTTTCCTATCCAATAAAGGTGAAAACCCTGAAAATATATATATATATATATTTTTTAAGAGGTATTAACTCAAAATTCTGAGTTATAAAGTCAGAATTGAGTTGTTTAGCCAGAATTGCGAGCACCGACAATTCTGACTTACCAACTAGCAATTCTGACATTATAACTCGCAATTCTGACTTAACTCGCAATTCTGACTTTATAATTTGGAGTTCTGACTCAATAACTCGCAATTCTGACTTTATAATTTGGAGTTCTGACTTAATAACTCGCAATTCTGCATAACTTGCAATTCTGACTTAATAACTCTGAATTGTGACTTTATAACTCTTTATAACTTTTTTTTACATTGTATTTATTTATTTATTTATTTTATTCAGTGGTGGGAGCGAGCTTCCATAGCAAATAGAGCTGATTCAAGTCACCTGGTGAAATATTAATATAGCAATATATATTGCAGGAAAAAAATCTATATTGCATTGTTGGTTTTTTGTCGTGCATCGTTTTTTTTTTCCAATTTCATGTAGCTCTAGAATCGGAAATGAAAAAAATTATGTTTAAAAATGCATTAAACTGATCAAAAGAACAGTTAAGACTTTTACTTTGTACTTCAACTTTAAATAAATTATGTTTTGTAAAAAAGGTTTCTTGAGACCCCAAAAATAAAGTAAAAAAATTACATTAAAATGATTTTTGAAGGAACAGTAATACTGTATTATTATATTCGTTGGTAACACTTTAAAAAATGATCCATAAGTTAATGTTAAGGTGGCACAGTGGCTCAGGGGTTAGCACTGTCGCCTCACACCAAGAAGGTTGCTTGTCTGAGTGCCGGCTGGGCCAGTAGACATTTCTGTGTGGAGTTTGCATGTTCTCCCCATGTTGGCGTTGGTTTCCCCCACAAGTCCAAACACACGCGCTATAGGTCAATTGAATAAACTAAATTGACCGTAATGTAAGAGTGTGTGAATGTGAGAGTGTATGGGTGTTTCCCAGTACTGGGTTGCGGCTAGAAGAGCATCCGCTGTGTAAAACATATGCTGGATGAGTTGGCAGTTCATTCCGCTGTGGCGACCTCTGATAAATAAGGAAAATAAATGAACAGTTAATGTTAAATAATGTATTTACTAACATTAACAAACAATTATTCGTTTATTAATTTTCTTTCCGGCTTAGTTCCTTTATTAATCTGGGGTCGCCACAGCGGAATGAACCTCCAGCCTATACAACATATGTTTTACAGCGGATGCCCTTCCACCTGCAACCCATCACTGGGAAACACCCATACACTCCCATTCACACACGTCTTTGAACTTGGGGAAACTGGAGCACCCAGAGGAAACCCACACCAACACAGGGAGAACATGCAAACTCCCCACAGAAATGCCAACTGACCCAGCCAAGGCTCTAACCAGCGACCTTCTTACTGTGAGGTGATCGTGCTACCCACTGCGCCACCGTGACACCCAACAAACAATTAGTAATACATTTATTATGGTATTTATTCAACTCTGTTAACGTTTAATAATGTTAGTTCATGTTAGTTCATATTAGCACACAGTGCATAAACTAATGTTAACAAGCACAACCTTAGATTTTAATAATGCATTAGTTAATGTTGAACTATGATGAATAAATGCTTTACAAGATTATTTATTAACATTAACTAATGGACCATTATTCTAAAGTGATACCCATTCGATTTCAGACATCCAAAGAGTCTTTCCCAGCATAACATGTGAAACAAACACACAATAAATAAAATAAATTTCCATCGTGCTGTAAGAGAGAAGACCATTCACCTGAAGGCTACGAGCCTGGTGTCACTAAGCAACCGTAAAAAAAACATAAAAAAATAAGTGTCCTCTATATTTGAGCCTTATTGCTGTTATCTGTTTTCACTAGGATTCTGTACAGCATCAGCAGGTGTCAGAGCTAAACCTAGATGAGTGCTTTCAAGTGAAAATGAATGCTTTCTGGATATATGTTCTTGTAAAGAAGAGGTGAAGGGTTGTGTCATGTGTCTCGCGTTCACATACAGAAGCTCACTCGTGGCGATAATTAAACTGTCATAATAGTTCAATGCTATACGCAATTCCTCCGGGACGGTGACCTATTTGGGATGTAAATGGAGGCGGGGCTGAGAGCCATGGGAGAGGACCGCCCCCCTTATTACACACCTGCTAAATTGCTGTATGGACGTATAGACATAACCCCACATGACCGCAGTGTGATCTCCTGATGTGACGGTTCCCATTCAGCTGTTCCTCAGCACCTGTTTTCCAAATCTCCCATCAGCCACCTGCAGGCAAAAAAAAAACAAGCAGCATGATTACCCAGAAAGCCCTGCTGTAAACCTGCTGAGATTCATATGTGAGAGTGATGATTCTGCATGTCTTGAATCTCACGTGTGTGTGCGTGCGTGTGTGTGTGTGTGTGTGTGTGTGTGTGTGTGTGTGTGCGTGTGTGTGTGTGTGTGTGTGTGTGTGTGTGTGTGTGTGTGTGTGTGTGTGTTTGTATGTTTACACCATGCACCTTTTATAGATTTACATATACACAAGTGTGATAGTTTACCCACACCTTTAATTTAAGGAGTTGCAGAGAGGGAAACTGATGAACGCACTTGTTTTGCCATCATTTATGGGCTTAGTTGAAGTGAAATTCACTATATTTGTCATTCTAGACTTGTATAGACTGACTTTGTTTAGTAGAAAACAAACAAAAACATTTGACAGAACATTAAAGGGGAAGTTCACTCAAAAATTGCAAATGTACACACTTTTTAATCACCTTCATGTGGTTGTGAAACCGTAATAAGTTTCTTTATTTTGTTGATATAAATTAAATTAAGATATTTTGAAGAAAGCTGAAAACCTGTAACCATTGACTTCCATTGTAGGAAAAACAATTACAGGAGCCGATGTTTACAAGCTTCCAGCTTCCTTCAAAATAACTTATTCTGTGTCCAACAGAAGAAAAGAACAAATAAAGGCTTGAAATTTTTCAGTTTTAGGTGAAGTATCCCTTTTAATGTGGCTCCTTTGCTTTACTTAAGCCATGAAAAAGAAATTATATATATATAATTATTTGTGTATGTATATATATATATATATATATATATATATATATATATATATATATATATATATATATATATATATATATATATATATATATATATATATATATATATATATATATATATATTAATTCATTCGTTATTTTCCTTTTTGGCATAGTCCCTTTATTAATTAGGGGTTACCACAGCGGAATGAATCGCCAACTTTTCCAGCATATGTTTTACACAGCGGATGCCCTTCTATCAAATGGTAATAGTAAACATTTACAAAGCAATGTAATACTTTCAAAAATCAGGATCACAATATATATATATATATATATATATGTGTGTTTTTTTTTTCAAGATACTTCTATACAGCTTAAAGTGACATTTAAAGGCTTAACTAGGCTAATTAGGTTAACTAGGCAGGTTAGGGTAATTAGGCAAGTTATTATATAATGATGGCTTGTTCTGTAGACTGTCGAAAAAAAATAGCTTGAAGGGGCTAATAATTTTGACCTTAAAATGGTGTTGAAAAAAATTGAAAACTGACTTTATTCTAGCCGAAATAAAACAAATAAGACTTTCTCCAGAAGAAAAAATATACTAGACATATAAAATATAATAGACATACTGTAAAAAATTTTCTTGCTCTGTTAAACAAAGATTGGTATCGACCGATAATTACATTTTTATGACTCGATCAGTTTAAGACTCCATTTTATGACACATTGCATTACAAGGAATTGGTACTCAGTATAGGCTGCAAAAATCATGATCCGAGCATCCCTAATATATAATATAAAAAAAATAATAATATAAAAATACAAATTGTTGATTAATAGATTTAATTAAAACTTGTTACAAATAATATTAAGTATTTTTATTTTAATAATATATTTTTCATTATATATGATTATATCATTGTATATGTAATAAATGGAAGCCATTTTTGTCATTTGATAACAATAATAATAAGCTTTAGTTGTAATTCAATTAATTCAACAACCAATTCACATTTGGTTATAATATCAGGTATGATCAATTGTTTAAAGAAAGACAGATATTTCTGAGAAATTCATCATTTTTTCTTCTGTATCTAGCATTAATTTGTTGATCTAAAGAAATGGATGAAATGCTTATGTCCTGTATTTACTTTAGTGATGCTGCTTGGTCATTTTTGACCTATTCACCTTCAGTATGAAGAACGCCAGCAAGAACAATATTCAAAATATCAATCTCAGATCTACAGAACAAACAAAAAAGCAGGAATAACATTAAATTAGAACAACCTTACATAACAATCACAGATTTCTTTGTTTTTAAACGTTATATATTGTTTTAAGCTCTCAAAATCTGTTTCAATTATTTCAGGTAAAAAAAAAATCATCACATCACAACAGATGGGCTTCCTAACAAGACTATTTAATATGTAAGAAATAGTGTTTTCTTTTTTTTTCCCACAGAACTGCTGCATATTCAGTCCATGGCCAGTTAGTGATTCACTCAAACAATGCAACAAGTGACATAAAAATCCAGGGTCAGGCTACATTTACACTCTGACAGATTGGAAAGACATAAAAATTCAAGGCCGATGAAGCATTTCAGGTGAACTCCTCCATCTGTGAGTGGGTGTAGCAGGATAAAAGCTCCATTTATCTGATTCTGAAATGCTTAGAGACCACAAAACCAAACTCGGGTTTAAAAAAAAGCGACTTTTATGCTTCCACAACATGCTCGCCTCAAGCATTTAGTCAATTTACACCCGTTAGCACCCTAGTAAGAGCTCAAGTGGTTGATTAAATGTGTTAGAGGTGATGATTGTGTTGTGGATAAGTCAAAAGAAAGAAAAAATCCCCAATGAGATCTCTCTTCTCTTAGATGGCAAGTAGATGAATGGAGAACAAAGGCAGGCCTGTCCTTGATAAATGAGCTGGTCTATAGAAATAGTTATTAACCTGTCAGTCAAAGTTTAGGATTAAAAATATTTAATATACGTTAAATATTTTATCAACATAAGCTCATTCTGAAAACGTAACGTACATTTCTGGACAGCGTTTCCTTTTCACGCTTTCCAGCTGACCGCTTACCTCCGTGTGGATGGCTTTTCCGCGGTTACCAGTTTGTCCAGTGGCTCGCCGCGTATGTCGGAGGACTTGTGACGTGGAGAGGAGTTGACCGCAATGATGGAGTTTGAGTTCGGCAAAGAACGGTTCCAGAAAGCTGGTGAGACAAAAGCCAAAAAATTTAAAGAACAGTAAATAACAGGGTGACAATGTGGTTAAATCTGAAAACGTGGTAAAAATCAGGCATCTGCCTTTTTCTGGATTGCTTTTTGAAAACTGGTGGGCACTGGTCAATCAGTGCATTTGAAAACACTATTGGGTGGGTTTAGAGAAAGAGGAGAGTGGGTCAGTCGATCGGTCAGTCAGTCGGTCGACAGCGGCCTCTGGTGGATTTAAGTGAGAAGAGCAGGCATAAATGGCACTCGTGAGAGAAGTTTCGTGAAAATGGATTCAGGACAACAAAAACTGCCAAAAAAAAGCGCCTGGGACATAATTGGCACTCTCCAGAAATGGATACAGGGATACGTTTTCATACTGAGCCTGGCTTTTTATTGTATTATGGAAAAATTTAAGAGACTACTTGCCATCATTAATAGAATTTGTTAAATCAAAATTTATAAACTTCATTCCCAACACTACTGATTTTTTCGTCAGTAGAAAGACTATATTAAACTATTTTCATTTAATTAGGCTACAAAAATGACCAAAATAATCATCACAAATTATTATTACATTCATTATTATTAATGCTATTAATGAGCAAAGTTTTTTTATATTTAATGATATATTTCATATTATTACATAACTGTCTATTTATTATTGAATATTATTATTAGATACAGTTTTAGTAATTTTATAACATTCAAAATTAGATAAAATTTCTCCATTATTACCGTCAAATGAAAGTGATGTTTATTTGATAATTCTTTGTTTCTCTTGACTTATTATTTATGGGTTTGAGTAAACCATTCATATTTGTTTTATTCTATGATGTTTTAAGAACATTTCTTACAATTTTTTAAAAATAGCATTTTTTTAAAGAAATTAATGACATTAAGATATTTTTTCTTTAGACAATGACAATTTTCATATCATATTATGCTTGTTTATGAATAATTTTATTTATTCAGTTGAAAAGAAATGCCATCAGTAGTTTGAGAGCTAAATTTAAATAAAATTTGAAATACATTAAAATAAATATATATAATTGAAAAGCATTACATCTTTGAGCTTAAAAAATATTGTCACTGACACAAAGACACATATAGATATCAGCTTCAATTATTCCAACTCAAACAGTCTAAATCGTAGGTCTCTAACTCAATTCCTGGAGGGCCGCAGCTCAGCACAGTTTTCCTCCAGCCCTATTCACAAACAGCAGATCCAATTAATCAAGGTGTTCAAGAGTAGTCTTGAACACCTTATTTAGTTGGATCAGGATAAAAGAAATGCCATCAGGACTTTGGAAAGCTAAATTAAAATAAAATTTGTAATACATAAAAATAAATAATATATAATTGAAAAGCATTACATCTTTGAGCTTAAAAAATATTGTCACTGACACAAAGACACTGATATATAGCTATCAGCTTCAATTATTCCAACTCAAACAGTCTAAATCATAGGTCTCTAACTCAATTCCTCGAGGGTCGCAGCTCAGCACAGTTTTGCTCCAACCCTATTCACAAACAGCAGATCCAATTAATCAAGGTGTTCAAGAGTAGTCTTGAACACCTTATTTAGTTGGATCAGGATAAAAGAAATGCCATCAGGACTTTGGAAAGCTAAATTAAAATAAAATTTGTAATACATAAAAATAAATAATATATAATTGAAAAGCATTACATCTTTGAGCTTAAATAATATTGTGTTTTATAAATATCTTCATACAAAACGTAAATAATATTTTTATATAAAAATATTATTTCAAATATTAGACTTTAAATATTTTATATATTGCATTGTTTAGTATACGCTTTAGTGTTTTTCATGTTTTTCCTTCCACTAATCTGTTACCATAGTTATAGATTATGTTCTCCTGCCTCTCCTCGTTATTTCCAGCACAGAGTTTGAACATTCTTTGTCTGTAATTGTATTTGCTGCGGTAAAGCTGATACAGTATGTGTTATGTCTTTTTAAACCGGGATTACCTTTATTAAAGCAGACAGCTGTTACAGACCATCCTCATCTTCCTTGCCTTGCCTGCAAATAACAGAAATATTTCAGTGAAGCCAAATCATTTCTGGGGCCTTAAGTTCAAAAGAGGGTTGCAAATTGCTGCTTTGGGTTCCAAAATCTTAATAATGAGTGCAATGAAAAGTCAAGAATATCATTACGATATTTTTACATCACAACAAAATCAAACTGTCAATATAATCAATTAATACAAATCACTACAAATTTCTGATAAATCAAAACTAATCAATGCAATACAATTATCTGATATGTTCAAAGTCTGTATTTCCCTAAAAGCATGCTTGAAGAAATGTATGATGCCACTGAAAAGAAGCATTAATGAAAAGCCCAAATACAGTTTCTCAGACATGACTTAGACTAAGCCAGGATTAGTCCACAGTTTAATAAGAAAATACAAGACATATTTTATCAATTTCAATTGTAAGCAAAATCTTTACTGTTGTGCATCTTAAGACAACATAAAGACACTGATATATATTGCTATCAGCTTCAATTTTTCCAACATATAAATCATACAAATCAAAAATAATCATGGTGTTCCACAGGGATCGGGTTTGGGACTTGGTTTGTTTCTTGTTTATCTCTTGTGGCATCATTTTTAGGAAATTTAGTATTCATTTATGGGGTGGCAGGGTGGCTCAGTGGTTAGCACTGTCGCCTCACAGCAAGAAGGTTGCTAGTTCGAGTCCTGGCTGGGCATCAGTTGGCATTTCTATGTGGAGTCTGCATGTTCTCCCCATGTTGGAGTGTATTTCCTCCTGGTGTTCCGGTTTCCCCCACAGTCCAAAGACATGCGGTATAGGTGAATTGGATAAACTAAATTGGCCGTAGTGTATGTGTGTGAAAGTGTGAGTGTATGGAGATTCTTGTGGCTGAAAGGGCATCTGCTGCGTAAAACGTATGCTGGAATAGTTGATGGTTCATTCCGTTGTGGCTACCTCTGAATGAATGAATGAATGAATGGTATTTATTTTTATTGTTAGGCTGATGACACCTAAATTTATCTGTCTTTTAAGCCTTCTTCTATTTGTGTTGAATTTAAAATAACTTTCTTAAACTCAACAATACTTCAACTACACAAACTCTTCTCATTGGTTCAAACAACACAATAGCAAAGTCAATCTGTCCCTCAGTGACATTATATAATTGATATGTTCCTTAGCTGAATCAGAATAAAAGTTTGGGTGTCATCCTTTGAAGCTCATATTAATATTGTTACTCATTCTGCATTCTTCCATATCAGGAATATTAATAGCTTATGACTTCAACTGTATTTAGGAATGAGCATTATATTGTGCGTATATTTACAACTCTTCATTAATAAATAATAAATTACACACTACATAATGTAGTATCATTAGTAACTATCATGAACTAATAGTAAATACCATAGTGTTCTTGTATATATATATATATATATATATATATATATATATATATATATATATATATATATATATATATATATATATATATATATATATATATATATATATATATATATATATATATATATATATATACCTCCTCTCCCTCAGTCATCTTTCCATCAAGCTAATTTCTTGTGCTAGCCTAATTGGTTGGCGACGTCACTGACCATAGTGAGAGGTGGCAGTAACGCACCAAAAAGTGTGTTGTCGACCACCGAAAAACAGGTAGAAGAAGAAATCACCATTCCCGCCATCATATGGATTTACTTTTATCGCCTCACAGCTCGGTGAATGTCAGTGCCGTCATTTATTGATCCGCGATCTGTAAATGTAGATTGTGTGGACGCTACTGCGCTACTTCACTAATAAAATAGCTTTGCTACTGAAAAGCTTTTTGATTGATAAAGTAGCGACGCTGCTGCCACTCTACTGAGAAATGTAGTTAAACTAGTAGTGTCATTACTTGTAGCAATGGTACTGCCCAACACTGTTAATGTGATAAAACCGCTTTGGCCAGAGGAGTCTGTTGATGCCCTGAATTTCACAAATCAATAACTTTATGAGTCATAATATATCATTCATATATAATGTCTCGCAGCATACGTCAGCGGACTTGTGACGTGGAGCAGAGTTGACCACAATGATGGGATTCGAGTCAGGGTAAGAACGATTCCAGAAAGCAGGTAAGACAAAGCCAAAAAATTAAATAAACAAGTAAATAACAGGGTGAAAATGTGGTAAAATCTGAAAACGTGGTAAAAAAAACCTGGCTGCCACAAGGGCTTTCCTTTTTCTGAATTGCTTTTGAAAACACTGTCAGTTGGGTTTAGGAAAGTGGGTGGGCGCTGGTCAATTGGGGCTTTTGAAAACACTATAGGATGGGTTTAGGGAAGGAAGAGGGTCGGTCAGTCGATTGATCAGTCAGTCGGTCAGTCAGTCGACAGTGGGCTCTGGTGGATTTACATGGGAAGAGTAGGCGCGAATGGCAGAGAGAAATATGACATCTCAAAAAGCAAACACAGCGCCTTCTGGTGGATTCGTAAAAACAAAAACTGCAAAAAACATGGCTCCTGGAACACATTTGGTGCTCTCCAAAAATGTATACAGGGGTACGTTTTCAGAATGAGCCTGGGTTGGGTTTGAAACAAGTACAGGGTAAGTAAATGATGACAGAATTTTCCATTTTTGGTTGAAACATCTCTTTAATGTCTGTTGTTGTCTTGATTTTATTGTATTGTCCCGGTTTTATGACTATGTGGGGCAGGAGTCACCAATCTCGGTCCTGGAGGGCTGGTGTCCCTGCAGAGTGTAGCTCCAACTTTCCTCAACCTGTCTGGGTGTTTCAAGTATACCTAATAAGACCTTGATTCGTTTGTTCAGGTGAGTTTGATTAGAGTTGGAGCTAAAATCTGCAGGACACCGGCCCTCCAGGAACAAGTTTGGTGACCCCTGATGTAGGGTGTCCTTGAGTGTCATGAAAGGCACCTATAAATAAATTGTATAATAATTTCTAAAGATCAGTCAGTGTATGTTTCTTTCATTTAAAACAGCTCAGATCATTATTTTAGTTTGGGACTATAGGTTTAAGGCAAGTCTGTGAAACCAAAGGAAAGAGTCTTAAAATGATGCAACAAAATCACTTCTAGGTTCAGACTTGATCTTATAGTTATCGCTCTTGGAGTGCCACCATATCGCAGCTGTCTTTGTACTTTGAACGCCTAAATCACCTGTAAGTGCAATACAAAGGTTAGGTGTAAAACAATCTGCTTATTTCATTTAAGGTCACAAAGAAGAGCAGGAAGGAGTCGTCCTCATGAATATTTGAGGAGCTCCTAAGACTTTATTTTGAGTTGGCTAAAGAAAATAAGCTGCTTCACGCTCCACGGGTTCTGCTCTACGTGTTCGGCTCCAGTTACTCGCTCATCCCAGCGAGAGCAAAAAACACTTGTAAGAAACTCTAGCACTCTGACAACAGGCCCGATAAACCAATACACTTCTGTTACAGGTTCTGACACGCACGGCTGCGCTCCAGGCATCAGATGTCTTGTTCAAGGGTTTGTATGATTGAGCTGCTAAAAGCCTTGTGTTAGCTTCGAGCAGACTATCTAGCTGGTTTAACTGCGGGTAATTGGCAGAGTGCATCGCAGAGCCAGTGAATTGTGGGTCTGTCCTGCCCACTTCGACACTCTCAGACTCCTCCACATGTCAAATGAGGCAGATTTTAATGCTTCATTTAAATATCTTTCTTACTTATCCATGCATGATCAAATTCACCTAAACACCACCAAAGTGTCCAAAAGTATAGGATGTTTACAGGCTTTCTGAGTCAGAGACAAGTTAATATGACAATTAATGTGTCTTATTCTATGGTCTGTTAAAATTATGGATTCTGTTTGGCTGCATTATTTTCGTTAAAATGCACAAGTAGTTCCAGTCAGTTCTGATCACAGTTTAAAATATATGTTCTCCCAAACATTAGTATTAGCAACTCACATGTGCTGCACAGGAAACTGATGAGGATGGTTAACGTCAGACGGGAAATGCGAAAAATTTGAAAAATACTCATTCATTATGGCACAAAATTAAGTTTAATAATTTTTCAAGCAAGAGTGTAGTTATTTTTTTATGTATAAGGACAGGTCAGGACAGGTATAAAAAGGTCTTTGAAAATTAGCTTCAGCATATTCGGACTCTGAACTCCAGGCAGCTCAGCCTGTCACTGCTGATTTAGTTGAGGGACTAGGAAACCTAACATGTCAAAACTGACGAACATTCTGACAAATATTTCGCTGTAAACTCCGGGTGCTCCGGTTTCCCTGCAAGTTGAAAGACCTGCACTATAGGTGAATTAAGTAAGCTAAATTGTCCGTAGTGTATGTGTGTGAATAAGTGTGTATGAATGTTTCCCAGTGATGGGTTGCAGCTGGAAGGGCATCCGCTGCATAAAACATTTGGCGGTTCATTACGCTGTGGCGACCCCAGATTAATAAAGGGACTAAGCCAAAAAGAAAATGAATGAATGAATGATTGCGCTGTAAAGAGATACATCGTGGTATATAATGCACAACAGGGAGGGCATTCAAATCCTTTAATCTATGGCAAACCGTTGATTATCCCTTACTTAAATAATATCACCTACGTCACATGCTTTAATAGTGTCTGTATTCCTTTTTCACAGGTTATTACACTGTAAAAATAATGGGAACGCACATTTCCTCAACATAGGCTCATTCGGAAAAAGTAGTCTTACATACATTTCTGGAGATTGTGAATTATGTAGCCAGAAGTACGTATGGCTGCATTTCATTTTTTTAAATGAACACTACGATGCGGTATGGCGCCGTTCATTTTCACGCTTACCAGCTGACCGCTTACCTCCATATGGACGGTTTTCCGGCTGTTACCAGTTTTTCCAGTTAGCTCGCCATGTACATTGGTGGACTTGAGACGCAGAGAGGACATGACCACAATGATGAGGTTTGACTCCGGTGAAGAATGGTTTCAGAAAGCTGGTAAGACAAAAACAGAAGCCAAAAATAAAATAAACAAGTAAATAACAAGGTGAAAATGTGGTAAAAATGAGACGAGAGCTTTTCATTTTCTGAATTAAATTAAAATCTAGTCAGCTCCAGCAGTACAGCAGCAGGAATGCAGACCTCTAGTTCGTATTTACCATGCCTCCCTTCTCGTTCCTTCGAAACCCAAAATACTGCCAAGCTGCAGAGGTTGGTTTCTTTTTCGAGACCAAGTCACTTGGTAAACGACTCGCCATCTTACCTCACCTCTCTCCCTCCTCCACACTGTCCCGTGATGACAATCACGCATACGTATTTTTAGGCATTAAATAAATAATATTTAATACTTGTGTTCTATATAAGTGCATTGTTTTTATGATGGTATAATGGTATTGAAACTGACATCGTTGCTGTTTTTACATCCCACGGTATACCATATTACCATATTATAAAACAGATTTATTAAACAGATATATTTATTAAAACAGTATATTAGTCACAGAACATGTTTAGAAATGGAAAGATAATACATTAAAATCCATGCAAAATATGGCAAAGAAAATTACAATGTACAACATTTCAACAAAAGTGTAAATATATATTTTTTGTTTGTCTTGATTTTTGCTATTTTTGAAAATGTGATTTAATATTTTTCCCTAACATAAATATTTGGGCAAATTTTTGAATCATTAAAATTAAGTTATTTTGTTAGATTTGCTCCAGATTTGGCTTCAGAGCTGACTAAACTAATGTATATACACGAATATAATATTGTAAAGCTTCCTATTAAAAAATATTAATTTAAATGAGAGATTTGTGGGGGGTGTACTCATACATGCTGAGCACTGTTTACACTGTAAAATATATAAGTGCACTGTAAATTAAAAGCTACAGCACAATTGTAATTATTAATTTACAGTGTGCTTGTAAATTTTGCCACTAATACTGTAAAAATTGCCATTAATTACTGTAAAATTTACAAGGGAATTGTAAATTAATACGTACAAATGTGCTGTAAAACTAGCCCCGGCTGGACAAGTTGGCATTTCTGAGTGGAGGTTGCATTTTCTCCCCGTATTCGTATGGGTGCTCCGGTTTCCCCCACAGTCCAAAGACATGCACTATAGGTGAATTGAATAAGCTAAACTGGCTGTAGTGTATATGTGTGAATGCAAGAGTGTATGGGTGTTTCCCAGCATTGGGTTACGGTTGGAAGGGCATCCACTGCATAAAACATGTGCTGGATAAGTTGGCGGTTCACTCCACTGTGGCGACCCCTGATTAATAAAGGGACTAAGCAGAACAGAAAATGAATGAATGAATGCACTTGTAAATTTTACAGTATTACTAGCTGCCATTAATACATTTTACAGCATTGTATAATTATAGCTAATATATTTGACCATAATTAAATAATTCCAATGGTTGAAAAAAATATGAAAGCAGTCATTTTTGCAATATTTCTAAATATATGTTGCATATGACATATATTTCATTTATGTAAAATCCAAATATGAACTTGTATGTCATATATGTAATTTGCATATATTGCCATATTTCTGATTTCTATGTGGGAACCTCCGTAGGGTGGTTAAAAGTGAGTAAATTAAAATTTTTGGGTGAACCATTGTTAAATAAGTTGAATGATATGTTTACTCGATACATTTTTAATTGGCTTCATTGTGCAGTGAATGATTTTGGTTTCTGTCAAAACATGTTTTTGTTGTGTTTTCAATGTGAGTGACACGCTGTCCTCGATAATATCAGTTTGCACATAATTAAAATAACAAGTATGATATTATCCTAGATGGTGTGTATCCATTTTGTGAACTGTTGATCAGGAAAAGCTATAAACAGTCAGAAGGCAGGTTTATAACTGCATTCATTATGAAGCACTACATTTCCATTATTCTCTGAGGCAGCATGGTGACGCAGTGGCGCAGTAGGTAGTGCTGTCACCTCACAGCAAAAAGGTCGCTGGTTCGAGCCTCGGCTGGGTTAGTTGGCGTTTCTGTGTGGAGTTTGTGTGGGTTTCCTCCGGGTGCTCCGGTTTCCCCCACAGTCCAAACAAATGCAGTAGGTGAATTGTGTAAGCTAAATTGTCCACAGTGTATGAGTGTGAATGAGTGTGTGTGGATGTTTCCCAGAGATGGGTTGCGGCTGGAAGGGCAGCCGCTGCGTAAAAATGTGCTGGATAAGTTGGCGGTTCATTCCACTGTGGCAACCCCAGATTAATAAATGGACTAAGCCGAAAAGAAAATGGATGAGGCAGCATTCGGCTTAGTCCCTTTATTAATCAGGGGTCGCCACAGCGGAATGAACCGCCAACTTATCCAGCAAGTTTTACGCAGCGGATACCCTTCCAGCCATCACAGGGAGAACATGCAAACTCTACACAGAAATGCCAACTGACTCAGGCGGAGCTCGAACCAGCGACCTTCTTGATGTGAGACGATCTTGCTACCCAGTGTGCCACCGTGATGCATTAAGATAATAATAAAACACATAAATAATACATACAAAATGCTTATAGCTTCTTTGATAGAAAGAAGCATAAAGAAACATTCTTCAAGATTTTCAATTCATTTTTATCCATGCCAGTTTCATATGCAATTTAAAGGAAAATTATGATTTAGTTTTTACAATATTTATGTATTATTACAGGATTTGTCATACATGATTTAAACGATTTAATTCCAATTTATTTACCCTTACCATGTTAATAAAAACAATATTAGCATCATATTTTCTTCGCAAAGACACTGTCTGCTTCAGGGGAAATGAAAAGAAATCTAAATGTATTATAATTGAACAATATTGTTTTGAAAATACCACTTGTATAGCAGTTGATTTAATTATATTACATTAGATGTATGTATTTTTCCTAGTAGCAGATTCTTTTAAAAGGTTATTAGAAATGATAACAGTTCTCCAGGAATTGCAATGATGTCTTTGGCCTGGATTAATCTTAATATAAAAATTAATCTTTTAGCAGTCATCTGTCAAGCTAAGGCTGACTGGATCTCTGGAGATACATGTCAGTCTGTCACAGATGTTGAACGTTTGATGTTGTGATCCAGAGGAAAATGAAAGTGGAAATGAAATGTAATCACAATTCATATTAATTTTTAGCACACGAAGCATGAAGCTGAAGGCAACATTTATCTGTCATCAAAATCTTCCTCCCGAAAGGCTAATTGACTAAAAGCATGCACACACACCGCGTACACACACACACCAAGCAGTCGGGTACACAGCTGCAGGAAACTTAGCCTACATATTCTAAATCCGAGCCCACAAAGTTGATTTACTTTACACTGTGGTTAGAACAATTTCTGAATATTTATGTCGTACTGACCACAAAGCAGAGCAGAAATTTTAATTAGGCTTACCTTGTTCCAGCGCATGCGCACTGTGCAATTCATCGACGCCTCAGCTACCGCAACGGCTGTTTTTTCGACACACCGGCAAAAGATGTAAGTACACTATAGGGGAGAGCGTGGCACAAATTAACACTTTTTGGTTAAATAATGAACAAAGTAATGTTGGACACCTCATATTTTTTACCAACAACACACAAGCCTCTCCTACAAATGAGCACTGGAATTATGATCGCTGGACCTATGGTTTCTGTGCAGTATTGCCAAAAGTGGCAGGAGTATAAATGTTACTGTTTACCCCACCTGCGGGGCAAGATGTAACAGACAGGGGGTAAGTTGTAACACATGCTTACAAAGGCAGATTTCACACAGTTTACTTTAAAAAGGAGCTATATTTCCTCAGTAATTGGCTCATTTATGTTTTATTCTACAGAGCACAGTATGTTTATGTATTTATTTGTTTATTTGCATTATTATCCATTTATCCATTATTATACAATGCATTTATTTGCATTATCAGCAATAAAAAAAATTCCTATTAAAACAATATTTACTATTAAAAAACAATTTTATTTAAAAAGTTCTCAATATTACACTCAAATTTTAAAAAATTATTTAGTTGGTTTAATTGGTTCCAACAGTGTGTGGCTTAATTGTAACACCCTGTTACAACTAACCCCGATGTGACTTGTTTTCCTAATAACTGGCTAGCAGTCACTGTGTGTTTCTTACTGTGTGTTTCTTACAAAATGGTTTAATCTTTTAGCCTAGAAGACGGTGATCACAACAATATAAGATTTTACATTTGTACTTTCACAGATTTTTTTAAATAAAAAAAATATCAAGTATAATAAAAAATACTTTTATGCTGCAAATATGGTTTCTCCTGTGTTTCTCATCCAAATTTCGCATAAATTTTTCAATAATTGGCAGAAAGACGTCTGCCGACACTGTGGTGAAAACCTCGGAAGCTTGCCATGGTAAATCCTGAGCAAATACCTTAAAACTCCGTGTTACATTTAACCTTGCGTTACTTTGTGCCCCGCGCTCCCCTACATTGAATGTTTTAGGATTATAATGGTTAATAAAAACTTGTTCCAGAAACAAATGGTAAGAAAACATGTATTACTTTTGAGCTGCCCTCGGGCACATTTCAAATGTTTAAGTTAGCTACTATGGCTTTAGAAAGTTAACAATTGTCGTGACTAACTTAGTCTAATTTATGAACAAATGAGACGTATTTAACTTGATTAAAGCTACAGTCCATAACATTTGTTGTTGTTGTTACGATTTATCCAAAATCAATAAAAAACTGTATTGAAAGCCTTAGCTGGAACAAAGTTTTACCTACTATATAGCCATTAATATGAAATAAGCACATTTACAATGGTATATGTTTTCTAATTTGACTGCTGATATGTTTTCGTGGGATTTTTTATTTTTTATTGGAACATTCAACAAGAGTACAAATACATAAAAGGTGTACATTCTATAACAACAAAAAAATAGACAACAGAACAAAGCAAAACAAAAAGAGAAACAAAATAATGGCAGGGGTCAAATAAATTACAAAAGAAAATTTAAAATCTTAAGGCATGATCACAGTGATGTATAAAAGATCATATAGAATACAGTCAGCTAGGTATTACAGAAAAGACTGTAAGATTCACATAGTGTCATTAATTTGAAAGCTATATATATATACTCACAGGCCACTTTTTTAGGTACACCTGTCCAACTGCTCATTAACGCAAATTTCATTTAGGCACATAGACATGGGCTGTCTCAATTCCAAGAATGCAGAGAACGGACTTGTGTCTTGCCAGGTGTCCTCAGAAGAACGAACTCGGGAGACCATGAGAACAGAGAATGTGTCCTTTGAGAAATGAGATGCTGCGTTCTTCCTGATGGTCATGTGACCTTCACGCATTTTTTAATGGAAAATTATTTAAACATTCGGCATTCACACAACGATTTATTGTTTTCCCCTTTTCAGAATATATACTATGCATAAAACCATTATAAATATACGTTGCACAATATAAATAAAACAGATTTAATGTGAATTTCAGCAAACAAACACCCTTAATGTGTTTATTCCTTTATTAAGATGTCCATGGTAATGTTTACTTTTACCGTTTCACTTAGGGAAACTCCTGAGGTAAATAAGTTATGTCTCTGAACTTTAATAATAAATGTAAATAAAATGCTGCGCTTCCCACCTCCAGTCGCAATGACTTCTGGGACTTCCAGAGCAAGATCTGTGCTCAAGTCTGCATCGGTGCGTCGTCAATATCAAGAACACATCCAGGAAGTTTCATGCGTCCTCTGTTTTTTTGGAACTGAACTTTGGCAGATGAAGATGACGTTACACGAGAACACCAGGACGCAAGACTGATGAAGAACACATACTGAGAAACAGCCATTGTCAGGACGATCTGCTGAAGTTCAAACTGAGCATCAGAATAGGGAAGATTTAAGTGTCTTTGAAGTGGCTGTTCTGAGTATTTCAGAAACTGCTGATCTACTAGGATTTCATATACAACCATATCTAGGGTTTACAGAGAATGATTTGAAGAAGAGAAAATATCCAGTGAGCGGCAGTTCTGTGGGCGTAAATGCCTTGTTGATGCCAGAGGTCAGAAGAGAATGGCCAGACTGGTTCGAACTGATAGAAGGGCAACGGTAACTCAATTAACCACTCATTACAACCGAGGTATGCAGAAGAGCATCTCTGAATGCACAACACATCCAACCTTGAGGTGGATAGGCTACAGCAGCAGAAGACCACACCGGGTGCCACTCCTGTCAGCTAAGAACAGGAAACTGAGGCTACAATTTGCACAGACTCACCAAAATTATACAGTAGAAGATTGAAGAAATGATGCCTGGTCTGATGAGTCTCAAATTCTGCTGTAACATTCGCATGGTAGGGTCAGAATTTGGTGTCAACAACATGAAAGCATCGATCCATCCTGCCTTGTATCAGCGGTTCAGGCTGCTGGTGGTGGTGTAATGGTGTGGGGAATAATTTTTTGGCACACTTTGGGCCCATTAGTACCAATTGAGCATCATCAACGCCACAGCCTACCCGAGTATTGTTGCTGACCATGTCCATCCCTTTATGACTACAATGTACCCATCTTCTTATGGCTACTTCAAGCTGGATAACGCACCATGTTATAAAGCGTGAATCATCTCAGACTGGTTTCTTGAACATTACAATGAGTTCCCTTTACTCAAATGGCCACCACAGTCACCAAATTTCAATCCAATAGAGCACCTTTGGGATGTGGTGGAATGGGAGATTCGCATCGTGGATGTGCAGCTGACAAATCTGCAGAAACTGTGTGCTGCTATCATGTCAATATGGACCAAAATCTCTGAGGAATATTTCCAATATCTTGTTGAATCTATGCCATGAAGGATTAAGGCAGTTCTAAAGGCAAAAAGGGGTCCAACCCAGTACTAGTAAGGTGTACCTAATAAAGTGGCAGGTGAGTGTATATATATCACTTGCTGAACAGAAATAAACAAGTCTAAAGAGTATAGAATAAATAACTAAAAAGAAAAGAAAAAGATTTAATGTGCTAATTTCCAAATGCAAGCATGTTGTTTTCAACTAAAAACAAGTTTTTAATGGGTAACATTTGCCAAACAATAAAAACATGTTCTGTTCCTGGAATCAATAAGACAGATGACAGAAAAAAAAACAGATGTGTTTTGCAATGAGGTTAAACCTCTAATTTAGTGAACTCACAGTATGCGGTATCGTTTCTCAGTAAAGTGCGCTCTGAAACAGACAGCTATCTGTTGTGTCGTATTCTGAACTCAATAATAAAAGCTCTGATTACTTTGCCTCTCTTGAGCACTGCAATTAATTCTGCACTCATAACTGAGAGTTAAACAAGAAAACGAGTGTTTCATCAAGGACTATGGTAATTAAATCCTCATCCCTAGCAATTAGCCCTTGTAACACAGAGAGAGAAAAAAAGTTGCTCAGAAACACTCAACTTTATTAAGGCTACTGCATGTCAAACAAGCATAATGCTTAAATGAGCTCTTCTATCATGTTAGTCACAAGCAAATGCTTATAGAATGTCTTTGTGCTTTAATATTAATATAAAGAAATATTTGCTGCAATCATACACTGAACAAATGTCTGTGATTTTAATGGTAAAAACAGCAAGTATAATCTTGCATTGGACCAACCTAAACAATTACTGCATTTGTTTTACAGCTTTAAAGTTTAAAATTATCCTCCTATTTTAATATTAATCAAGAGAAAAAAATCAGCTCAAAGGTAAAAGATTGTTTTTATAAACCCTGATTAAATAATTGAATAAAAAAATTGGCATAAAACCAAAATACAAGTAACATTGTTGTAACTTCACTGGCAAAATTATAGAAAAAGTTGTTAACCAGGTTAACACATTCTTAAGCTCCAAGGGATGTTCAGACCATTTTCAATCTGGCTTCAGAGGACTTCATAGTACAGAGAGCACCCTTATAAAGATAATCAATGATAAATACGGATTCAGGCAAACTAAGAGTGTTGGTATTGCTTGATCCCAGGTTTGCATTTGACACTGTCAATCACAGCATACTTCTCGATAAGCTGGAAGACTGGGTTGGGCTTTTTGGGACGGTCTTCAAATGGTTCAGATATTACCTGGAAGGAAGAGGTTACTATGTTAGTATAGGTGACCATTGGTTGAGGTGGACATCCTTGACGTGGAAGCCCACAACATTCAATTCTGGCACCTCTCCTGTTTAACCTTTATATTCTCCCACTGAGCCAAATAATGAGAAAAAACCAAATCTCCTACCACAGCTATGTTGATGACACTCAGATCTACTTAGCCTATATTGCTTAATGACTACAGCCTTATTGACACCCTCTGCCAATGCATGGATGAAATGAACAGTTGGATGTGCCAAACTTTCTTCAGTTAAACAAAGAGAAAACTGAAGTCATTGCATTTGGGAACAGAGATGAGGTTCTCAAGGTGAATGTGTACCTTGGCACTAAGGGTCAAACACAAAAAATAAGGTCAAGAATCTTGGTGTGATTCTGGAGTCAGATCTGAGTTTCAATAGTCATGTCAAAGCAGTAATTAAATGAGCACAATATCATCTCAAAAAACAATGCAAGAATTAGATGCTTTGTTTCCAGTGAAGTCTTAGAGAAACGTGTTCATGTTTTTATCAGCAGCAGGGTGGATTACTGTTATGGACTCCTCATTGGCCTTCCCAAAAAGACAGTTGCAGCTCATCCAGAACGCTGCTGCCAGGATTCTGACCAGAACCAGATTATCAAAGCACATCACACCTGTCCTCAGGTCTTTACGCTGGCTCCCAGTTACATTCAGAATAGATTTTGAAGTATTATTACTTTTCTATATATCACTAAATGGCCTAGGACCTCAAAACATTACAGATATGCTCACTGAATACAAACGTAACAGATCACTCAGATCATTAGGATCAAGTAAATTAGAAATTCCAAGAGTTCAGTCAAAGCAGGGTGAATCCGCCTTCAGCTACTACTGGTTATTTACCAGAAATGATCAGATGTGCTTCAACATTAGATACATTTAAACAAGACTAAAAACACATCTGTTTACCTGTGCCTTTACTAAATGAGCACTGTGCTACATCCGACAGATCACACAATTGTGTTTCTTTTCTTTTTCATTTCTTTAAAAATGTTTTAACACATTTTAATCTGTTTTTAATCATGTTTTATTCTTGTAATAATTTTTATTTTCTTGATTCTTTTATTGAATTGAATTGATTTTTCATTTGACAGATTTTAGACAAACAAAAATACAAGTATCCCATACATTTTGAAATAAAACTGTCGTGGATAAAAACACAATAAAGCCCTGGGCTTGTTTCCATTGTGGTCCTGTAAAAAAAACTAAGTATGACTGCAAAATACAGTTAATGCATAAAAGAAACAGTACCTCCACATATTAAAACAGGAACAAAATTATTCACAATACAATAACATATAAAATAAAACATCCACCATGCAAACTAACTATCCTCATCAAACAACCATCTTTTGATCACTTTTTGGAACCTCCTTGAGTCTTTTATTTCCTTGATCGATTTTGGTCATTTTATCCACATGATAAAAACATATTTTAAACATATAAACATATTTTTCCCCACTAGACTTCTACATTTAAATAAATATTAAAATCCTAACCCCTAGTCCTCCTAGCAAATGTGCTCAAGGATGAATTTTTAAAATGAGTCATATCAATTTATTTTGTGCTTTCTGCAATTTTTCCTTTATACTCTTTTAGCAGCTACTGTTTTATATCGAAACAGGGTTGAATCAAAGCTCCTTCCAATAATTTTAAAGAATGAACATCCAACAGATCAGCTTGCCTTTGCTAAGAACCAAATTTGTCCTCATATCTTCGTAAAAACCTTTCTTGCCATAACATCTCCTGATAATTTATTAACAGTTAAACATCCCAAATAATTTACAACATTTTTAAACTCAATTAATCCTAACCACAAAATAATCATCTTTCTTTAATTTCACTCTTGAAGATAATAAAATAGCCTCTGTTTTACCTATGTGTAAAGTAAGTTTATCATCCAAATACCAGTTGTGCAAATTGTGAACTCGTGATTTCTTCCAGGGCCTTTTAGTCTATTCTTGTTTATGTAAAGCACTTTGAATTACTATTGTGTATGAAATGTGCTATATAAATAAACTTGCCCTGCCTAAATTGCATTGTTTTCTATTTACAGTACATTTTTTTTGTTGTAAATTAAAAGATTTGTTTTACAGCATAGCTTCTGATGTATAATTTTAAAGAGTGCATACGCACGATGAAGACTAAACACACACCGCAGTGGTTTTACATCATATGTATTTATTTATACAATTTAAAATTCAAGTGTTCGACCAAATTTCTCTTCTTCGTCAGGACTGCCCAAAGCTCCTTTCACCTCTGACCCAACTTCCTTCCCACTTCTCTGATTTATTACTTGACTAAAAGCAAACCTTGATGACCTTTTCTTTTCGGTCACTGACCAGAAGCAGTTAAGCTGATAAAAAAAGCGTTCCTAAGATCTCAATGACCACAGGCTTTGGCAGCGAATATCCCTGTACACCAAAACCTTAACCTCTCTACTGTAAGGTCAGATTATTGACGCAAATAGACTTGGCTAATTCATGCACATTCATTTTTGCATGAATTAACCACAAAAAACCAGAGTCCTTCCAAATTGGCAGCACAACGTGAGCTGCCTGAGGTTATTCATCCCATCTGGGTACAAACTCTCAATGTTCACTCACAACCATTTATAATGGCAATTTAGGTTACATGCTATTTATGTTTAATTACCTACAAAATGCAGATGAATATTTAAGTCTTTGGGGGCCATTAATGACAAATACATTTTGTTTGAAAGAGATAAAAGCAATTTTCTTGCTTTCAGAGACCAAAATTATAATTTATGAGGGATAATGAGCGGTCAGCATGGTCTAAATCCAAAATCAACTCTGACATTTCTGCTTTTATCCAAAGGGTGTTGTCGTAATAATAATGTCATGAGAGGGGGTGCTGACAACGGAGTTGAGGATCCAAATGCAGGTTTATTAGGAGAACGGTCAGCCAGGCAACGGTCAACACGGGCAAACAAATGTACACGGTAAGGCAAGGCAAGGAAACCAAGTCATAATGCTCACAGTACAGTTAAACATTCATTCATTCTTTTCGGCTTAGTCCCTATATAAATCTAGGGTCACCACAGCAGAATGAACCACCAACTCATGCAGCATATGTTTTACGCAGCGGATGCCCTTCCAGCTGCAACCCATCACTGGGAAACACCCACACATTCTCATTCACACACATACACTACTGATAATTTAGCCTACCCAATTCACCTGTACCACATGTCTTTGGACTTGTGAGAGAAACCGGAGCACCCTAAGGAAACTCATGCAAGCGTTTGGAGAACATGCAAACTCCACACAGAAATGCCAACTGACCCAGCTGAGGCTCGAACCAGCGACCCTCTTAAAACGTTGACTTTTCCAAACCGCTGTATACCTTGAAATTGGTTATCGTCCCATGGGTGCAGCTGCCTTATTAAATTACTTTTTGGAAACCTTTTAGGTCAATTGACCAATCAAAAGATCAAGTACTCCAAAGAGCCATGTTATAATCTTGCAGTTGCAATTAAAGTTGCAAAATAAGTTTTAGAACTTTTTATAAAACACATAGTGAGTGTGCAATTTCTAATATAATTCACGTTATATATAAAGGAGGATAAGAACCTGCAGTGTTTGTTGTGCTAAATAACTCATTAGGATGAACTCAATTTGATTGAGGGCAGGAGCATCATCTAAAAAAAGAATATTTACACAATTAAATGCAATTGAATTGCTCCAACATGATTTTATCAAATAAAAGTTTAAATACATCTGTATTTTTATTTAACAAAGCTATGATTACATAATCTTTGTCTATTATGTGTTGTACATTTCAAAGTCTCTTAGTTTTATTTGAATTTATCCTAAATAAACTAAAAGAGCCATTTTTAAGCATATTTCATGAATTACATTTACAGTTGATTGAGACTGATCTCAGAACTCATTTTAGGACAGTTATTGCTCACTGAGCAAAGCAACAAACTGCATTTTTGCTAATTAAACTGCCAACACCCAAAGCATGGGTGCTTCTGCAAGGTGGTTGTAACCATGGGAGTGACACTGACAACTGAGTTCGAATCCACATGCAGGTTTCAAAGCAAGGTCAGGTAAGCAGTGGTCAATACAGGGGCAAACAAATGTATACAGGCAATCCATAAACATAGTCAAAGTAACAGCCGAGAGGTCAGAAGGCAGGCGGCAGGCAGGGGTAACTAGATAAACAAGGCGAGGGTAAAAACACGGCAAACCAAGACAAAGAAAACGCGTTGAAATATCACTAACAGTAAACAAGACTCGGCGACTAGAGCGAGTGCGTGTGCTGCTTAAATAGTGTGTGTAATCAGTCCTTGACAATCCTCCGGTGGTGTGTGTGCAATCAGTCAGGATAAGGAACATGTGTGTGAGCGGAGTGCATGTATAGAGATGTAGTCCATAAAATGGCTGATTTGCAGTCCGTAAGCGATTGTGCGTGTATTGCAGCGATCTATGGAGTTTAGATTGCTGGTGATCGTGACAAAGCCCCCCATCCCCCCCCCCCCCCCCCCCCCCCCCCCCCCCTCTAAGCAGCGGATATCAGATGCTTCTAATAAAGTTCAGGTGGGAGATGGAGCGGAGGCGGAACAGGGGGAGGGATGGAGGGCCAGGACCATGCAGCGGAGGTGTACCTGGAGCATGGAGCTGAGGAGGACCGGTAGCGTGGAGCTGCAGAAGGCCTGGAACGTGGAGCTGTGGACAGCCTGGAGCGTGGAGCTGCGAAGGGTCTGGAGCATGGAGCTGCAGTGGCCCTGGATCATTGAGCTGCCGAAGGCCTGGAGCATGGAGATGTAGTTCATAAAATGGCTGATTTGTAGTCCGTCAGCGATTGTGCGTGTTTTCCAGTGATCTATGGAGTTTAGATCGCTGGTGATCATGGCAGTGGTAATCTCAAAACTCAAAGCATTACATTAAAATCTTCTCAATCTTCAAACTAAAGTGAAGATTAACCTCTAACAAGTCTTTCTAACTTTAAACACCTAATATTACTTTTGTTGTCAACATTTCTCTCTCTTAATTCAATCCCATGCAAAGCATGCTGGGAACTACAAATCCCCTAACTAGGTAGTTGGACCAACACAATTCCTTCATGTTGTCCCAACACAAACCGCTTAAGTTAACTTAATGGTTTACTAATTTAAGTGGACTGAACAGAAAACAAATAAATTGGCCAAAGAAATTACAAGAATTGTTGTTTCAGCTCATTTTTTTTTTTGAGTGTATGACTGAATATTTAATGATCAACCCTATGGCCTCTCTCCTCGGTTTCTCCAAATTCCTGCACAGATTGTCTGTCAGTGTGTTTCTGGAGGAGGTGGTGAAGCTGTGGTGGATGCCTGAGATGTGAGTCCATGCAGCTGCTAGACCTACAATTACTGAATCACAAGCAGTCAGGCTCTTCCATGCTGGAGTTTGCTGAACCAATGTTATTTTATTCAACAAAAACTAAGACTACAGGCCCTGTTATACTTCAAACAAGATGGAAGAACAAAATTTTTCATTTTTGTTTAAGAGCAAAAAGAAATTCTAAAAGGCTGAGTGACAGTAGGCTCAGTGGTTCGTGCTGTCGCCTCACAGCAACAAGGTTGCTGGTTCGAGTCCCGGCTGGACCATTTAGCATTTCTGTGTGGAGTTTGCATGTTCTCCCTGTGTTGGCGTAGGTTTCCTCCAGGTACTTCGGTTTCCCCACAGTCCAAAGACATGTGCTATAGATGTATCATGTAAACAAAACTGTCCGTAGTGTATGAGTGTGTGTGTGAATATAGGAATGTACGGGTTTACCAGTACTGGGTTGCAGCTGGAAGGGCATCCGCTGTGTAAAACATATCCTGGAATAGTTGGCGGATAATTCTGCTGTGATGACACCTGATAAATATGGGACTAAGTTGAGGGAAAATGAATGAATGAGTGACGGTTTTCGAACATTCAGACGTAATGTGTTTTGGGTTCAAAGCGCAATCCCATTACAAAACAAAACAAAACAAAACAGTTCTGAAATTAAAAGCAAATGTACAAATAGTATCAAAATAAAAAGATTAAGGGCAGATCTAGTTTATGGCATGTTGCAGTTTTATGTTATGGGACACAAGCAGCAACTAAATACATTTTGAGTTTGAGGAAAAAATAATCCTTTTTATTTCTTTATTTTGCACTTCTTATGGCATTCATTTCTCAATCCAATCATCACGTTTTGCTTTATTAGTGATTAAATAATGCAGCAATTTCTTCTCATCAGACTAAGCGTGTTCATGATTGTAATCAAGTCCAGATTCTTCCCATCTTCTTCTTAATAAAACAGTCATTTGTACTCGCTTATAGTTTCATTACAATCTAATCAAGGGATTCAGCCTAAGAAATAAGATGAAATCACTCTACAAATATAGAAACGCACTACGAATAAAACATCTCAGAACTGTGGCTTTTTTTCTTTACAAATTGATGAATTTGCATTTTATTAAAAAAATTTTATGTTGACATCTTGTAATTTCTGATTTCTTATCATCAAGTAGCAAATTTATATATTTTTTTACAAATAAATTAATTAATTTAAAATGAAACATTCATTCATTTTCTTTTCAACTTAGTCCCCCTATTAATTCAGGGTCGCCACAGCGGAGTGAACCGCCAACTCATACAGCATTTGTTTTATACAGTGGATGCCCTTCCAGCTGCAACCCATCACTGGGAAACACATACACACACACTACAGACAATTTAGCCTACCCAATTCACCTGTACCGCATGTCTTTGGACTGAGGGGGAAACCGGAGCACCTGGAGGAAACCCACGTGAGCGCAGGGAGAACATGCAAACTCCACACTGAAATGAGAACTGACCCAGTCGAGGCTCGAAGCAGCGACCTTTTTGCTGTGAGGCGGCAGCACTATCTACTGCGCCACTGTGTCACCCTAAAATGAAACATATAGCATGATATTACAATTATTATTATTAATTATTTTGTGAGTTTGCTCTGTTTCTGTATGTTTTATTCCCAAAATTTTTACAATCCTGATTTTATTTAATTTGTGAGATTATTCAGATTTTTTATTATTTTTGCAATTCTGTTTTTCCTCTGAATTTTTCACAATAGAACAAAAGGATTTTACCTAGGAAAATTAAACCTTCTGTAGCATGTTATTAGAATTAAATAATTATTTTAAAATTATAATCATTATATTATTATTATATGAAATTATATATATATATATATATATATATATATATATATATATATATATATATATATATATATATATAATATTCAGATTTTTTGATCTTGCAATTCAGTTTTTTCTCTGAATTTTTACAAATAAATAAATTATTTGAAAAATAAACGTACAGTAGCATGATATTACAGTTAAATGAAACATTTTAGGGTGCATGGAATTAACTTAAAGGCAGAGAAAGCTTGTCTGACAGCTTGCGACATCATCTGGCTCTTTCACTGAGTACATTTACATGGACACCAATACTTCGATTTTATGATTAAGTTAATACTGATTAAGAGTCTACCATGTAAGCAGCGATTTTTGATTACCTTAAAGGACCACCCAAGTCCCGAAATGCGGAGGTTTTTCTTTCTGTTCACCGTGCGTTATCAAATTCCATTAAAACAGCACTCATCCAGCAGTCCTTACTTCATATTTTCATCCAGTAATTGTCACGAGGCATGAACAATATGTGGCTGAATGAGAGTGCACTGCTGAACTGCAGTTAATGTATAAAGATTAAAAATGAAACACCCAAAATTGCATAAAAATCTTGAGGAAACACTGGATAGCCTGGGGATGCGACATTAATTGTTTTATACTGAAACTTTCCTTCTAAAAGCGCTTCCCTGGTCTTAGCCATATTTTTTGCACGTTAAACACGCGTAGGCCACAACAGGAAATAAAAACACTGCAACTGCATTAATTGCGTTTTTTTATGCGTTAAATATTTCAAATTAATCGTGTGCGTTAACTTGCTAATTTTTACAGCACTAATATATATATATATATATATATATATATACAGCACTAATATATTTACATAAGGAATACAAAAAATCTGAATTGCACAGCAGAAACTTACTATATATATATATATATATATATATATATATATATATATATATATATATATATATATATATATATATATATATATATATATATATATATATATATATTCAGATTTTTTGTATTCCTTCAATCCCGATTTTACTCACAAATTCTGTTTTTTCGTCTGAGTAATCGTGAAATATTTAGCTTTTTTTCTTTTTCGATGTAAATAAATATTTTGCAGTTGTAACAGTTTTCTTGGAATCTGACAATTCTGAGAACATTAAGTGTCTTCAGCAGATATTGTCTAAATCTCATTATTTAATTTAAAATGGCTGCTTATTTAAACATTTAATGTTCATTATTTTAACGAGACAGTTTAATATATACACCCCAATTTCACAGCGTGAGAGACAGCGTTTGGCATGCAAATGATAATATGATTACATAGTCTGCAACTATCATTATACAACACAATACAAAACATATCTCCACAATTAAAATGTCAAATTGTTATTCCTGGCATAGGTGATATTTTATGATCGTAGAAGCATTTAGAGTCTTCTCTCACCACAAAAAAAAAACAAAATAATAATAATAATAAAAACAATTTGTGGTTCCATGCTGGCAGATCTCTTTGGAAAATTGATGGTTAGCAAGTTATTTATTTAATTAATTTCACAACAAGCAAACACTATCAAAAATCAGCAATAATGCAATATTCAGTACTGTAAGTGGTAGTCATGGTTACACCAAAAACCTGGCACAGAAGTCAAGGTTAATTAGCATCACGAAATCACTTGCGAGTAGTTTCACACATGCTGTTTCAACATAATGCAGGTCTTTTTTTTATAGTTACAATAACACAAAACCGATGATACAGTCAATTATCACTTCAGTTTTAGGATAACCTGATATATTCTCTACACTTGCGCAGTTGAAACCAGTGTCCACCAGAGGGCAGAAGAGGTTTCATTCATTCATTCATTCATTCATCTTCGACTAATGTCTCTTATTTATCAAGGGTCACCACAGCGGAATGAACTACTAACTATTCCGGCATATGTTTTACATAGTGGATGCCCTTCCAGCCATAACCCAGTACTGGGAAACACGCATACACACTCATTCACAAACATACACATTCATCTAATTCACCTATAGCACATGTCTTTGGACTGTGGGGAAACCGGAGCACCCGGAGGAATCTGCATGCCAACACAGGGAGAACAAGAAAACTCAACACAGAAATGCCAACTGGCCCAGTCGGAACTCGAACCAGGGACCTTCTTGCTGTGAGGCAACAGTGCTAACCACTGAGCCACCGTGCCACCTGCAGAAGAGATTTGTACAATAGAAATAGACATGGATGAATATCTACAACGTAAACAGCATTTTTTAAAATAGCCTTAATCCTGTAAAGGTCATATAGGAACACACATAACTGAATTAAAGCGTGAAGTATTCCAGTCATTTAATTCGATTATACCATGCTGTCTGTTTATCTGACAGAAATGCAAGATTTTTCTCAGTCTGAAATCAGAATTATTTATTGATACAGTAATTATGCATGTATAATTTTATTTAGGTGAAGGCAATCAAAAATGATAATTAGTTTACTGGTATTTACAGTTGAAGTCAACATTTTTAGCCCCCCTGTATATTTTTTCCCCCAATTTCTGTTTAATGGAGAGAATTTTTTTTTTCAACACATTTCTAAACATACTAGTTTTAATAACTTATTTCTCATAACTGATTTACTTTATTGTAGCCATGAAGCAGTAAATAATATTTGACAAGATATTTTTCAAGATACTAGTATTAAGCTTAAAGTATGTGCGATACTTTAAACTTAATATTATACTCCTCACAATCACTGCACTATTTAACATTTGCACATTTAAAGTTTGCACATATTCATTGCACTACATTGCACGGATTCACTTATCTGAACTGTACACACCCACTGCACATGAACATTTGTAATTGTTTATCTATCTGCCACTCCTGATTATTAATAGCATCCTGTACATATATTCATTTATTGTAAATCTGTTCATCGCTAATACAACCTGTATATAATGTTCATAGTACATCCATCTGTAAATATTACCATAGTTTTTCTATAACTGCACTTTATAACTTATACCTGTATCCTGCACTTGCTGCTATTGTACTGAAACCGAAACTGCATTTCGTTGCCTTGTACTTGTACATGTGTGATGACAATAAAGTTGAATCTAAAAAAAAAATAAATAAAAATCAATCTAATCTAAAGGCTTAACTAGGTTAATTAGGCAAGTCAGGGTAATAAGGCAAGTCACTGTATAATGATGGTTTGGTCTGTAGGCTATCGAAAAAATATATAGTCGAGAATGCGCTATAGGTGAATTGAATAAACAGAATTGGCCATAGTGTATGTGTGAGAATGAGAGTGTATGGGTGTTTCCCAGTGATGGGTTGCGGCTAAGTTGGCTGGATAAGTTCATTCCGCTGTGGTGACCCCAGATTAATAAAGGGACTAAACCGAAAACGAATGAATAAAGAATTGCTAAATCCTCCTGGCACCATTTGCCTGGTATTTGCTCTTTGCTTCTACCCTGAACAAAAAATGGATTTGGAATTAGGATCAATGAATGCCAACAGAATGCCAATAATGAACACCTATAATTAATATAATAACTTTTAGATGAGAATGTGTGTTGTGTGTGATTTTTTTGTTTCGCAAATGAAATATTTTTGTTGGATCTTAGCGCCATCTTGTGGTTTGTTGGCGAAATGGGACATTTCAACTCAGATATTCACACCACAGACTCCTCTAGTTTTTGAAATAATAAAGGAATTAATAGACTAATTAAAAAATAAATTCAAAATAATTAACACATCATTTAATGAATAATATAGAAAATTATAGAAATGAAAAACAACATTAAATAAACACTGAAACAAATGAATACAATTTGGATTAAAATTTGTTTTTTTGGATTAAAATTTTTTGGACAATTTGGATTAAAATTATTCATTTTCTTTTCGGCTTAGTCCCTTTATTAATCGGGGTCGCCACAGCAGAATGAACCACCAATTTATCCAGCATATGTTTCACGAAGCGGATGCCCTTCCAGCTGCAACCCAACACTGGGAAACATCCATGCACACACAAACACTATAGACAATTTAGCTTACCCAATTCATCTATAGCGCATGTGTTCTCTCCATGAACACGGGAAGAACATGCAAACTCCACACAGAAACGCCAATTGACCCAGTTGAGGCTCGAACCAGCGACGTTCTTCCTGAGGCAAACGTGCTACCCACTGCGCCACCATGCAGCTCATCTTAATCATAGATATCTAACTAATGTAATTATTCATTCATTCCTTCGACTTAGTCCCTTATTTATTAGGGGTCATGACAGCGGAATGAACCGCCAACTATTCCAACAAATGTTTTACATTGTGGATGCCCTTCCATCCACAACCCAGTACTGGGAAACACCCATAAACTCTAACATGCGATTTACTGCCAATTTTTGTTTTACCCAATTCACCTATAGCGCATGTCTATGGACTGTGGAGTAAACCGGAGCACCCAGAGGAAACCCACGCGAACATGGGGAGAACTCCACACAGAAATGCCAACTGGCCCAGTCGGGACTCGAACCAGTGTCCTTCTTTCTGTGAGGCGACAGTGCTAACCCCTGATGCCCTTAATGTAATTAAGATGATAAAAACTTTTAATTTAAACATTTACTAAATATATTTAAATGATATTTAAATAAATTAATTATACATTCATTAATTTTTTCTTGGTTTAGTCCCTTAATTCATGAGGGGTCGCCACAGTGGAATGAATCGCCAGTAATCCAGCATGTTCTATACAGCGCTAACAGTGTAAAAGTGCTAACCACTGAACTACTGTGTTGCCAAATAATAATTTTCAATGAAACAAAACTAAATAGAAACAAAATAAATACCCATAAGATAAAAATAAATAAATAAATACATATGTAAATAAAAAAATATTACTTTGATCAATGAAATAAAAAAGGTTGATAAAACAAAAAACTTTAATTTATATTTTACCAACAAATAAAATTTATCAATTGCAGATTTTGAAAAACTGAATTGTAATAAGCATGTAACATCAGTCTTTTACTAACAATTTTTGAAAAAATAGTACACTGTAAAAAGTGAAAACTTAAACAAGTTACTTCGACTTGTTACAATTAAATGAATTAAGTTTTACAAATCTAATTTATGACAGTTTTCAGTTATAAATTAATTTCTTTTAGGCTCAACAAGTTTTACTAACTTTTTTAAAAAATCAAGAAGGGAACAGTACATACAGTCCAGTACAAATCATGCAATATACTACTGTTAATATAATAATACTAGTAAAAATACTTTTATTACAGTACATATAATTTCCTTCCCATATTAATATAGTAATAATAATTTGTTTTGTTTTCACTATTAATAGCAAACAATACTTATACTTGCCATAAATAAAATACTAAAACTTCATTCATTTATTTATTCATTTTCTTTTCGGCTTAGTCCCTTTATTAATCTGGGGTCGCCACAGCGGAACGAACCACCAACTTCTCCAGCATATGTTTTACGCAGCTGATGCCCCCAGCTGAAACATCCATACACACTCAATCACACTCATACACTACGGACAATTTAGCCTTCCCAATTCACCTGTACAACATGTCTTTGGACTGTGGGGGAAACCGGAGCACCCGGTTCAAACATGCAAACTCCACACAGAAACGCCAACTTACCCAGTTCGAACCAGCGACCTTCTTGCTGTGAGGCGACAGCACTACCTACTGCGCCACTGCATCGCCCAATACTAAAACTTGTTACACCTAAAATAACTACCTGATTGCTAACTGAAAACTGTCATAAATTAAGTTTGTCAAACTTAATTCATTTAATTGTAACAAGTCAATGTAATTTGTTTAAGTAGTTTTTTTAAAACACAGAAACCCCCTTTTTGAAAAGGATCATTTTCAGCTAGCCTAAAAAACATCAGTGTTGTGTAAAAGCACCCTAAAAAGCTGTACGTTTCAAATTGTTGCATTGATTGGCATCTATTTAGGTATGCAGAGAACTAATCACTAAATATGATGAGATGATCTAATTGGCTAACCCATTACGACTAATGGTTGTGTCCAACAAATGACTTTGAATTAAATTAGAGAATTGTTCCTGTGTCGCTCATAGGCCAGATGGCTCCTACACTAATCTGTTTATTTGAATGACATGGAGGCTTGAACTGAGCAATATAGAAGAAGCATTTGGATGGAGGTAAAACTGCAAGCAGACTTTTCTCGGGTTACGTATTTCGATGTCCTCAGAAATGTAGATCTGGTCTATATGGATCTATATATCCACAGTGAACCTGTGTTCAACAATCTGTCATTATTTACTCACACTTTAATTGTTTCAAATCTTTGTCGGTTTCTTTCTTCTGTTGGACACAAAAGAAGACCTGAAAAAAAAAACTGTTTCCATTGACTTTCATATTTTTCCTACTAAGGAAGTCAGAGGTTACAGTTTTTCAGCTTTCTTCAAAATGTCTTCTTTTGTGAAGAAAATCATTAAGCTTTGGACCTACTTTCAGTATGGTACAGAAAATAGTAGATTTTGATTTTAGGGTGAACTATCCCTTTAAAAGCCTGGGCTGTCAACTGAAAAAGGAGACAGGAGACAGAGAATTGAAAAAAAATGTATATGAAGCAATCAATAGGCTACATTTTAAATCATTGACATGTTGAAGAAAATATTGCATTTGTAATTACTGTTAAACCTACTTACTGTACATACAGCTTGAATATTCTAAAGCAGTGGTCAGAGTTAGAGAAAGGGGAAGGATAAAACAAGATGATTAGACGTTGATAAAGCAAGAGATTGCTCCATATTTTACATTTCTGTACTGAGAGTGTTCAGCCTGCTCTCACGAGAAAACGTAAGTATTTTACGTTTTGTCAGTTTAGTGGCTAATTCGTACAAATTCGTAGTTTAGTTGTTCGAAATTGTACAATTTTAAAAAGGAGGCGTGGCACCTAACCCCACCCCTAAACCCAACTGCCATTTGGGGATGAGCAAATCGTACTAAATTGTACGAATTCGATCGTCCGAATTCGTAGGAATCAGCCACTAAATCAAAAAGTTACGAATTGCCGTGAGATTGTGTTGGATTTTATTTTGAATTTATGTCAATTTCTATTCAATTATATTTTTATATGGATGTATATTTTAAACTTGTGTCATGTTGTTGTGTTTAAAGGTTTCAAAGATGTTTTCTTATTTTTAAAAAAATCCATTTATTAATCATTAATCATTTTGTGACTTTTTATTTTCAAATATTCACTCAAAAAATGTTGCTTGTACAAACTACTTATTTAAAATGAGCTGAAACACAATTCTTGAGATTTTGTTAGGAAAACATAATTGTTTAATGTTCAATCCACTTAAATTTGTAAAAACTAATAAGTTAACTTAATTCCTTCATGTTGTCCCAACACAAATCGATTGTGTGGAACCCAGCATTTTTTACAGTGTTGGTTCAGGCACTGGCACCGTTTCAAAAGTATCAATTTGGCACCACCCTTATAAAAATTAACCACCAATAACACCAAAATAATAAACATGATTACTGAAGACAAACCACAAATTAAACAGGTTTTTCTTTTATACAAAAAATCATTAGAATATTAAGTAAACATCATGTTGATATTATACATTTTGGGTAAATTCACTACCTTAATGATATCAAAACTTAAGTTTTGTAATATGCAATATGCAAAAGTAATATGCATTGCTAAGAACTTAATTTAGAAAAATTTAAAAAGAGATTTTCTCAGTATTTTTATTTTTTGGAGTTTCAGATTCCAGATATATTAAAACGTCTCTCAGCCAAATTTTTCCTTATCAAAACAAACCATCCACCAATGGAAGTTTAAAAAATGTGACTCCTCTACTGATTTTGTGGTCCACACTTTACACTGTAATAAATTATTCATCGGATTTTATTTACCAACTTGTTTGGGCTGAATTTAAACAAACTAATTAAATTAAGTAATGTTAAATTTAATTTGTTTGTTTAAATTCAGCCCATATAATAATTGTTTGCAACCACTCACCTTAAAAATTGAGTAAATCTAATGAATTGTTTTTTTGCAGTGTACTGTAAAAAATACTAAACCCTAGTAAAAAGAAATTAAAGACAAACACAGCTTATTTTTCAAAAGGTTTATTGAATTTGTGTCAATTTGTTGTTTGGTCTAATGGTGCAGGAGACGTGAGCTCATCAAGTTTTTGGTCGTTTGTGATAATCATACAAAACAGAAAAAGTTGAAGCAGTATTGCTGTGGTCTTCGACAGTGTAAACTACAGACATCGTGGTAAACATAAACCCAGGATAAAGCTGGTTTACTCAGTGGCCTACATCTTCTTTCAGCTCTAACAACAGACCGCTCTAATGTGGCAATGCAAAGAAGGCACTTTAAAGCTGTTTTTCTTTTCTTTTCTTTTTTTTTACTCTCAACAGAAACAACAGAGGAAACTTCATTCTTCTCAATTTATTCCAGCGTGGATCTTCAGTGCCTCAGGTTCACATGCAGCTCATTCCAGATCATCGTTTTGGGTGGACTCGTTAATTATCTGCAACGGACAAAACGTCAAAAGGGTCAAATTTTATGTAATATTTTTATCTATATATACAGTTGAAGTCAGAATTATTAGCTCTCCTGACTTATTAGCCCCCCTGTATTTTTTTTTTCCAGACAGAACGGTTTTAACAAGGGAAGATTTTTAAAATAAATTTCTAAACCTAATAGTTTTAATGACTCATTTCTGATAACTGAATTATTTTATCTTTGCTATGATGGCAGAACATAATATTTGACTAGACATTTTTCAAGATACTAGTATTCGGCTTAAAGTGACATTTAAACTAGGTTAATTAGGTTAGCTAGGCAGGTTAGGGTAATTAGGCAAATCATTGTATGAGGATGGTTTGTTCTGTAGACTATCGAAAAAAAATGTTGCGAATGATATTGACCTTAAAATCGGTTTAAAAATATTAAAAACGGCTTTTATTCTTGCAGAAATAGAACAAATAAGACTTTCTCCAGAAGAAAAAATATTATAGGAATTACTGTGAAAAAATCCTCACTCTGTTAAACATCATTTGAGAAATATTTGAAAAAGAAAAAAAACTTTCACAGAGGGCGAATAAATTTGACTTCATCTGTATATAAAAGAAAATTGAATTGTCATGCAACTCACATGTCCGTCTCTGGTCTCAATGGTCTTAATCACCACTTTTTTTGACAGGTTGTCAATCATAGGTCTGGTTTCCTTCATGGACTCTGCAGACAGAATTGAGTAATTTCATCATATTAATGCTAATTTCCTTTAAAGGTTTACCCCAAAAACTACAATTTTGCCATTATTTACACAGCCTTGACTTGTTCCAAACTGGTGTGTGACTGCTAGATACGCAGAAGACTGTTGATATAACGGTGCTGTTTTCCAAACGGATTCTGAACACGTGGTTTGAAGCTAAGTGAAAGTGGACCCTCTGGGTTTTGGGTCTGTGTTTGAACAGACATATACACATAATAATAATAAGAAGAAGAAGAACAACAACATCTAAACATGCAGATCTTGGGTTTTCTTTTAAATACAACAAATTTAGTCTTAAAATAGCATATAAAGCAATCGAATGCTTTTATTGTAGATCTGTGCATTTTTAAAGTGAAAATTTTTAAGTTATTTAATGTAATCAAGTGAAAAATCGAAATTAGAGATTCATTAGCTGCTCTTTAATCAGAATGTTGAAATTATACAGTGAAGAAAGGTTAATGAGATTTGATATCTTGATTCAATTTCTTTATAATAGCTATTCATTTTAATAGCTAAACTGTTTGCAGCTTTTTCTAATGTGTACTTATTCTATCCTTTGTAAATATTAATAATGAAAACATATTACTGATCATTTCAACTGTTTATTTACAATGAAACCGCTTCAGGTAAACATATTTAGTAATTTGGGGAATTCATTTGTATTTTTTTTTTTTTTGGGAGGGTATACCTTATTATCACATCCCATTGTTGACAGGTATGTTTTTAGACCATGCGCCGACTGTGCAGACTGTTTTTCCCACACCTAAATGGAAAATTTGAAAGAATATTGGAAACTTGTAACCATTGATATTAATGGTAGCATAAACAATTACTGAATGGTTAAGTCAATGGTTACAGGTTTTCTCCATTCTTTAATATATCTTCTATGAACTGACTGTTTGGGAGTTGCATATACGCGGTACAACGATACAACGATGACTGTAATAGAAAGGAAGGGAAAGGAAGGGAATCCTGCCATTTGTATATTTATTTCAAAGTGTTTTCAAGCACAGAACAAATTCACATTTAAGAGCAAGAGGCGTCCCCTGGTGGTTCGGCGGTATGGGTTGCAAATAGGGAGGATCAGGTCATTAATGTGTATTGCCAACCTTCATAGAAAGATTAAAAATATCGGATAAATACGGTAAAATACCTTTACGGAATGATAGTGGGATAGAATTGTAAAATATGTGAGAATTATTGTGGATATGAAATATGGGAAATATGGGGGGAAGTAGGAGGGTTGACAGGTATGTCTAAAAAGTTTTTCCTTATTGATGTCTATTGGGCATAATATGCATTAAACCAATCAGAGTCTTATCTCCCATTCCCTTTAAAAGCAAGTTGTGGTTGCACAATGACACAACATGTTACTTACATGGAAGACTTTGTAATTGAATTTGATCTGCTCGTGCACAAAGTGCAAAACAAAGTGCAAAAGCATGCAAGCATAAAATCTGGATTCTACCAAAGCTCCTGAGGTAAAGGCATGAGAGGAGGTAGCGGTATTTATATTTATATTAATACTTATTAATATTTATTTTTTATTTTATATTTATGTAGGCATTAACAATCTTTTACATTTTAATCCTTTAATTTTTCGTATTTAAAGATAATTCCGCACTGCTGTGGATCACTGTGTGTGTAATAAGCAACTTCTATGCGCATTTTGGACCCACCTATCACAGCTTTTACTGTAGATGTTCAATGGTTCAGTGTATTTCAGTTGCTTCAAAATAGCAACATGCCAACAATGTGCCTTAACACGCCTCCTTTTTAAACTAACATGTCCATTGGCACACAATTGGGTGCAAATGCATTCGCTATTTTAACAAAATGTCACATGACATGAAATTATTATCTGTGCAAACTGTAACTAGCAAAAATGGGTTTGTTCATTATAGGAAAAAAAGCTAAATTTGTTAAAGGTTATTGCACTGCAATGTGATGTACTGCAAACTATTATTAATATGAATAGTTTTGGCATCTAAATGCATTTCCGTTTGCTATGGTTTGATTTTCAGATCATGTTTATTAAAAATCGCTTCACCATTCAAACGTTGACAAGCATATCTATTCACTGTAATCTTCCTGCATGATGTTATGGTTAGTTGTAATACATTTTGCATTGAGAGTTGTTTTCCTCACATTCATAAGGATGATGTAAAGCATACTGTACCTCGCAGGCTTAATGATGAAAAGTTGGGAAATGGTGAGGTGATCCTACAGAAAAATTATGACAGAAACAGAAATTATGTATAAAACCACATTCAAATACATATATGTAATTATTGTTAAGGACAGTACTTTGAATTTTCTTCATTCAATTTTTACACTTTGCCATTATCCTTTAAACATGTCAGCAAGATGTTTTTAATCATTTAAAATAACATTAAATATGCTCAATCATTCCTCATATTTACAGGTACAGGTCAACATGTGCTTTTATTTGATTGAATATATTTCCATCAAGTAACATATAATTCCATTATTTAGATATGCTTTACATATATTTAGATTTAAAATTTATCTATTTTTTTTGGGGGGGGGTCTTTTACTTGCATTTAATATGCTTTATGTCTTTATGTATTTTATGTAATTATGTATAAAAACCACAATAAAATATTTGTTATCTATTTTTTATAGTAATTTTTGTCTTAATCTTTATCCTTATTAAAATATTATTATTTTATATACTTTATTAAATCTTTATACTTTTCCATTAATCTTCAAACTGTTTAACCATGTGCCACCAGGATGTTTTAAATCCTTTAAAATAAAATTGAATATGCTCAATTTTTCATATATATATATATATATATATATATATATATATATATATATATATATATATATATATATATATATATATATATATATATATATATATATATATATATATACATATATATATATATATATATATATATATATATATATATATATATATATATACATATATATATATATATATATATATATATATATATATATATATATATATATATATATATATATATATATATTAAATGCTACATTGATTAGCATATATTTAGACTTGCATTTTGATTTTTTTTTTTTTATTATTGTAGACATTTAGTGTATTTAATATGCTTTACATGTATACAAAATCAGTGTTGCATTTAATGGGGATGTCGAAATGGGATGCCTCGCATTTGACCTCGCATTTGAAAAAGCTAAATATTACCTGCTTTCTTCTCCTTCCAGCAGCTTCCTGTACGTGGCGATCTCAATATCCAGGGCCATTTTGACATTCAGCAGATCCTGGTATTCCCGCAGATGACGTGCCATCTCATCCTTCATATTACGAATGTCGTCCTCCAGACGGCCAATGGTGTCCTGATAACCAGACGCCTCCATGGAGAAGCTGTCCTCTAGTTCTCTCATCTGACGCTCCAGAGACTCGTTCTGAAATCATAAACGCAATGATATGCAATGTGAGTAGCCATAATTTAAGGGTTGTTATAGTCTATAATATTGTTTCTTGAAATTGAAAGTACAAATCAAATAAAAATCGCTAAAAACAAAATGTTTTTTAAAGCTTTTTAAAACTTTTTTAAACTTTACTAAGATTTTTTTTTTGCATATAATCAGTAAGTATTTGGAATGTATTAAAATATTATTGAGATGACTAAACTATATAAACTATTAAAAATATTTATAATTACTAAAATTAAATTAAATACTGTTATGTCATATATACTCAAAACTAACAAAATATTAAATATTCTGTTTTAGCCAGTCAACATTTCTCATTTGCGTTTAGTTAAACTTCATGTAGTAATATAACTAAAAGTACACATGAAATGACTAAAAATACTACATTAATAACTATTATTAAAAAAAACATCAAAATAAATGAAAAAAAATGACTAAAATCCTGTTAACTAAAACAGTAAATGAAATACTACAATTTTAAAAGTATATAAACATTTTTAAAGCATTAAAATGACTTCAAAACTACAGAAAAGAACACATGAAGATAAAAATATGATATATTAATAAAAAAAATTAAAAGATCATGATGATAAAAGATCATCTGAATGATATTAAAGTGCTATCATGAAATGAAATGACTAAAAAACTACATTAATAACTACTATTAGAAAAAACATAACATTAAATGTAAAAATATGACTAAAATCTTGTTTTGCTAAACTAAAACATGATAAATTATATAATAATAAAGTCGAATAAAGTAAATTAAATACTAAAAAAATACTAATTAAATTAAAATAATGAAATATATATATATATATATATATATATATATATATATATATATATATATATATATATATATATATATATATATATATATAAACTTATTAAAGCATTAAAATTACTTCAAAACAACAGAAAATAATATATGAAAATAAAAATAAAATACATTGATGTAAAACAAATTTAAAATATTTTAAACATAAAATACTAAAAGATCATCTGAATGATACTAAAGTGCTAATAAATAATAGAGAAGACATTAAAATAAATATCAAATATTACTAAAATCCAGTTTTGCGAAACTAAAACATAGTAAATTAAATGCTAATAAAGTAGAATAAAATAAATTAAATACACACTAATTACATAAAAATAATTTTAAAAGTATATAAACATTTTCAAAGCATTAAAATGACTTCAAATATATAATATAAAGGTAAAAAATTAAATATATTATTTAAAAAAATTCAAAATCTAAATATAAAATACTAAAAGTTCATCTGAATGATACTAAAGTGCTATCATGAAATGAAATGACTAAAATACTATGTCAATAACTATAATAAATAACAGAAAAACATTTATAAAAATGTTACTAAAATCCTGTTTTGTTAAGTATAGTAAATTAAATACTAACATAGTAAAATAAAGTAAATTAAATGCTAATAAAATACATACTAATTACGTTAAAATAATTTCAACAGTAAATAAACATTTTAAAGCATTAAAATGACTTCAGAACTACAGAGAAAATTTGTAATTTAATGTTTTATTATTTAATTTTCTATAAATATTATAAATATAAAATACTTAAGATCTATTATGGAATGAAATAACTAAAATACTATATTAAATAATAGAAAAAAACATAAGAATAAATATAAAATATTACTAAAATCCTCTTTTGCTAAACTTAAACATAGTCAATTAAATAACAAAGTAGAATAGTAAAAATGTTTAAAGAATAAAAAATTCCTATAAAAATATATAAAGATAAAAAATAAAATACATTATTTAAAAAAATAAAACATATTATATATTAAAATGTAAAATAAAGTATCATCTGAAATGAAATATAATAAATCAAATTTAAATATAAAATATATTGTTAAATATATACTGAAATAAGATATAAAATAAAGTATCTAAAACAAAAGGTCATCTGAATGATATTAAAATGCTATCATGAAATCAAATGACTAAAATACAACAATAACTATTAATAGATAATAAAAAAGCATAAAAATAAATATAAAATTTTAAAATCCAGTTTTGCTACACTAAAGCATAATAAATTAAATACTAATACAGTAGAATAAATGCTAATAAAATACATACTAATTAAATTAAAATAATACATTTTTAAAGCATTTAAATGACTTTTTAATAAAAAATTATATAAAAGAGAAAAATAAAATATATTAATTAAAAATATTCTAAATATATATTACTAAAAGAGGATCTAGTGATACTAAAATGTTATTAATTATTTATATATATATATTTGTATTAAAAAAAATTCTTCTTTCTCTTTTCTTTCTGATTACATTTATGATGCATTTAAATAAATGTAATTTCCCAGTCCTCACCGTTCCTTTAAGAGCTTCCAAGTCACAAGTGAGAGCCTGAAGCTGGCGACGGTAATCATTGGCCTCCTGTTTGGCCAGACGGATAGCTTCATTGTTTCGGGCAGCAGCTTCTGACAGGTCAGCAAACTACAAAGAAACGCCAAGAGAGAAAATAAAGCTCCATCTGCCTCTCTGGCTATTGTGTTCAGTTTCTAACAACTGGACGACACAGATGATTATGCTAGTTTGATATTTGAAGATCTGGACTACTGCTAAAAGATCAATCGCTCCATTAGTCTGATCAATACTGAGAGAGAGGGGCAGATGGATTCTATTATTCCACACGTCCACCATCTGCTGTTTGTAAGAGTTGATCTTGAGATAAATCGAACTCATTTCTGAAACATCTAACATTGACTTAACAGATTAGCAACACTTCAGTTTGTAAAAATGCTAAATGAGCCTTTGTTGGATTGTTCAACCGTCCCTTTAAAGGTAAAGTGCACCCACAAATAAAAGTTCTGTCATCATGTAATCATTATACACTTGTCACTGACCTGACTGGGTTTCTTTCTTCTGTTGAACACAAAAGGAGATATTTTGAAGACGTTGAAAACCTGTAACCATTAACTTCCATGGTGTTTGTCTTTCCTACTATGGAAGTCTATGGTTACTGGTGCTTCAAAATATCTTCTTTTTTGTTTAACAGAATAAAGAAACTTGGAACATTTTTTTCTAACCACTTGAGGGCAAAGAAATAGTCTTCATTTTCATTTAAAGGTAAAGTGCACCCAAAAATGAAAGTTCTGTCATCATGTAATCATTATACACTTGTCACAGACCTGACTGGGTTTCTTTCTTCTGTTGAACACAAAAGAAGATATTTTGAAGACGTTGAAAACCTGTAACCATTAACTTCCATGATGTTTGTCTTTCCTACTATGGAGGTCTATGGTTGCTGGTGCTTCAAAATATCTTCTTTTTTGTTTAACAGAATAAAGAAACATTTTCACTTGAGGGCAAGGAAATAGTTTTCATTTTCATTTAAAGGGATAGTTCACCCAATAATGAAAATCTTGCCATTTATTTGCCTCGAAGAAATATATTTTGAAGAATATGGGTTACCAAACTCTTTCTGATACTCTTTGACTTATATATAATTATTATTTTGGAAACACTTTAGCATGGGGACCACGTTTACACAATTAGTTTAGAATTTTACCTTTGTTTACTTAATAAATAAAGATTTACTCAGCATTAACTCTCCCTCAAGTGGTTCCAAACCTTTATGAGTTTCTTTTTTCTGATGTACACAAGAGAAGATATTTTAGTGAATGTTGGAAAATCAGAAGTCATTGATATCCACGTTTCTACTTATTTATTGCCTCTTTTTACATCTGTAAAAAACTGAAAGGAATCTATTTGTCAATTAATTTATTACTACAATGGTGTTTATTGAAGTTTCTACCAAACTTTACTTGGAGAAATGAAAGCAAAGTATTTAGTGTGTAAGCTATCAAGTTAAAGGGATAGTTCAACCTAAAAATTTAAATTTACTCACAATTCATTTGCAAGTGATTCCATACCTATATTGTAAGTTTCTTTTTCCATTGAACATAAAATAAGTCACTTTGAAAAATGTTGGAAACCTGTAACTATTGACTTCCATTGAAGTAAAAACTATTTCCATGGAAGTCAATGGCTGCTGGCTGTCAACATTCTTCCAAATATCTTTTTTTGTGTGTGTTCAACAGAGGAAAGAATCTCGAACAGGTTTGAAACAAGTGAAGGGTTATCAAATGATGATCTTTTTTTTTGGCCGAACTAACCCTTTAAGTAGCAAGTAAATCAACTGGGATCAAAAATGGCTGTTTAGAGCAATACACAAATGATTCATTTACTCAGGTTTTTTTAAGGTAAGTGGTTGCAAACAAGTTATATGGGCTCAATGGAAGCAAACATATTACATTAAACATTACTAAATTTAATTTGTTTGTTTAAATTCAGCCCATATAAATCGTTTTAGCAACCAGTAAATCCAATTAATCATTTTTTTCAGTGTAGTTACTGACCTTGGATTTGTACCAATCCTCAGACTCCTGCAGGTTTCTGGAGGCCAGAGTCTCGTACTGCTGCCGGACGTCTTTCAGAGCGGCGGTCAGGTCAGGTTTGGCCACTTCCATATCGATCTGCACATGCTGCTCCTGCATCTGGATCTGCATCTCAGCAAGTTCCTGTGGGGAAAATATGACTTTAACAATACAGATTTGTAGTTGGAGACCTACAGTATGTTGAAATGTTTGAGGTACAATCAAAGTTTGAATATGGTGGAGTGAAAATACTGCAAGGAAAAAACTGAAAGGAAAATTATGTCAATGGCTTTGGAGAAATAAAAGGAAAGTAGTGCATGTGTAAGCTACAAAATTAAAGGGATACTTCACCCAAAAATGAATATTTGCGCATAATAAATACTGTAATTTGCTAAATATTTTTAGAATTTATTATACAGTCAGTGTTTTCTGTTTGAAAATATTTAAAAATGTTATTTATTACAAGTTCAATGAGAAAATTGATCAAACTGTTGTTTACCTGATCAAATATTTGTTTACAAGTGGATTATTTAATCAATAATAAACATTCATAACAGCAGTGTTTATTTGCAATACAGTTTATTTTTTTTACATTTTTATGGTCAGTATTATTAGCATTTTTATTCAATCTATTAAGTCAACTTGCCTAGTCAACCCAATTAACCTTATTTAACCTTTTCAGATTGGTTTGGTTGTGTTTTTATTATGTAAAAACTGTTAGGGTTAATATTATTAGCCCCATTAAGAATGTTTTTTTTTCTCATTGGCTACAGAACAAAACACTTTTGTATATGACTTGTTTAATTAACATAATTAAGCCTTTAAATTGCACTTCAGGCTCAATACTGGTATGTTTAAAATAACTATGATGTACTGTCATCATGGCAAAGACAAAGGAAATTAGTTACTAAAAATGAGTTATTAAAATTAGTTATCAAAAAAGTGTTAAGAAATAAACATCAATCTATGAAATAGCACTTGGGAAATATTTAAAAATGTTTTCTTTTAATAAATCAGACAGACCCCAACATTTTTATGCATAGTTTCTATACTATACATATTTTTGTTTATTTTTTAGCTGAATATAAACTAAACATATTTGATTCTAAAAAAAATAGTTTCTTAGCCTTGAACTAATGCATTTCCTGATCCTGGAACAATGTCTCAGCTTTATTTTTCTGCTGGAATTACACCCTTTTCCACGACCCATTTAATCACCATGGCAGCAGGTCACAAATGCTTGACAATCCCCTGATATTAACAAACCCAACAAAAGTGTCAGTAAGCCAGACAACCACGACTGTAAGCAGAAAGACTGAATCGCCCGGGGGAATTGAATTCATTTTATTGCTCACACAGCTCTTTTATAGTTGCTTTTTAAGTCTCAGCTTTTGTCTCAGATGTTTCTCCTGAAGAATTGGGATTGTTTAAATAAATATATCTTCTTTTTGATTGGCAAATCTGAGATCTTCATTGATACTCTAAAATAAACATGAACTTGTTGGGGTCTTTTAAGGACTTACAAGGAGGAAATTCTAAACATTTCAATTTGCATCCAGTGTTATTGCTGTAAATAAGAAACAAATGCTACATTCATAAGATGTCAGTTTTGATGTTTCTCTCTTTAGATGGTTCAATACCTCATCGTGAAGCTTCTTCAAGAAAGCGATCTCTTCTTGCAGGGACTCTACTTTTCTCTCCAGGTCCAGACGAGCCAAAGAGGCGTTATCAACATCCTGTGGGTGAAGCACATGGAGAATATTCACATATTATAGATATTAGCTTTCTTTGAGTCTATACCTAAAAGATTTATCCCCTTAAAATGTTGTTTTGCAGGTAGTTACCAGAGATATGAGGGCATGTTTGCAAGTCACAAGTAAGTCTAAAGTCTTTGCATTCCAGTCCTCCATTCCAAACTCATTCATTCATTTTCTTTTCGGCTTAGTCCCTTTATTAATCCGGGGTCACCACAGCGGAATGAACCGCCAACTTATCCCGCACATGTTTTACGCAGCAGATGCCCTTCGAGCCGCAACCCATCTCTGGGAAACATCCATACACACTCACTCACACTATGGACAATATAACCTTCATAATTCACCTGTACCGCATGTCAAACCGAAGCACCTGAAGGAAACCCACGTGAATGCAGGGAGAACATGCAAACTCCACACAGAAATGCCAACTGACTTCTTGCTGTGAGACAACAGCCCTACCTACTGCGCCACTGCGTCACCCTCCTACTGTAACTACTATTAAAAAAATATCTTGCTGCCTCAACTTTTCTAGTCATCTCAACTTACATCAATCTTGCTGACAAGAAATATTAAGTTAAACTTTGTGTAACTTTAATTAAAGCTGAAGTTGAAAACTAGTTGAAACCTGATAAACTTACACTCAAAAATGACTTTTGCTGCTTGTTCAAGCTATTTACTGTATTTAAAATTAGTTGAAACAACACATTTTTTTGGGGGGGGGGATAACCTAATTGTTTTATGTTCAATCCACTCAAATTTGCAAAAATGATTAAGCTAACGTAATTGGTTTATGTTGGGAAAACATGAAGGAACTGTGTGGATCCCAACATTTTGAAACTGTATTTCAATAAGTTAAAGCAACACAAAAATATTTGTTGTCAACTTTTTGTCTTTATTTTTTTTACAGTGTATAGATATTGATATACAGTTGAAGTCAGAATTATTAGCCCCCTTTTAATTTTTTTTATTGTTTTTATTTATTTTTTCTTCTATGTTTACCAGAGCAAGAAAATTTTCACAGTATGTGAAAACAGTATGTTTCTACAGAACAAACCATCATTATACATACTAATTACCCTAACCTGCCTAGCTCACCTAATTAACCTAATTAAGCCTTTAAATGTCATTTTAAGCTGCATAGAAGTGTCTTGAAAAATATCTAGTCAAATATTATTTACTGTCATCATGGTAAAGATAAAATAAATCAGAATTAGAGATGAGTTATTAAAACTATCATGTTTAGAAATGTGTTGAAAAAAATCTGCTCTCCGTTAAACAGAAATTGGGGAAAAAATAAACAGAGGAGCTAATAATTCAGGAGATTTAATATCAACTGTACATGAATAAACATAAAGTTTTGCATTTCTTAAACATACACATATTTACATAAACTTATTTTTAAAAAAGTCAAAATGACCTTTTTTATAATCCTGTGGTGGAAACTGGCTTTGTTATCATACAATATGGTTGAAAGATTTAGGGGATGTCTGTTAAGGTTTTTAAAGATGTCACTTAAGCTCAAAATGGCTGCATTTATATGAATTTTTAGCTTCTTTATCATCAGTCACACAATCATCAGAAATCAGTCAAAATCCAAAATGATGATTTGTAAGAATTTTTTTACAAATATTATACATTTTGGAAAACTTATTTTTTGTGAAAGTTGTGTTGATTATTTTATAGCATTCTTTAATATAGAAAAATAAACATTCAATTGAAATCAAAACAACACTGCAGATGTCTTTCGGTCATTTCGGAAGAACAAATCTTACCAACCTAAAGTTCTGAACAATATTGTAAACAGTTGCAGACAAAATTCATACATTTATTCATTCATTTTCTTTTCGGCTTAGTCCCTTTATTCTTTATTAATCTGGGGTCGCCACAACGGAATGAACCGCCAACTTATCCAGCATGCTTTTTACGCAGCGGATGCCCTTTTAGCTGCAACCCATCACTGGGAATCACACCCATACACACTCAATCACACACATACACTACTGCCAACTTAGCTAACCCAATTCACCTATACCACGTATGTGGACTTGTGGGGGAAACCGGAGCAACGGAAGGAAACCCACGCGAACACAGGGAGAACATACAAACTCCACACAGAAATCCCAACTGACCCAGCTCAGGCTCAACCTTCTTGCTGTGAGGCGATTGCGCCACCGCATCGCCCAAGACAAAATTATTAGCACAAAATTATTACATAATAGATTTAATAACTTTTTTTTTTGTCTTTACCATGATGACAGCACATGATATTTTTTTTGTTATTTTGCAAGACACTATTAAGCTTAAAATACAACTTAAAGGCTAATTAAGTTTAACCTGTCTAGGCTAATTAGTATAACTAGGCAAGTTGGTCTAATTAGGCACACATGTCATAATTTTGTCAGTTTATACAATAATTAATTCATTTTTTTTATTACAGGCAAACTAAAAGGGCTGCAGGGTGGCTCAGTGGGTAGCACAATCGCCTCACAGCAAAAAGGATGCTGGTTCGAGTCCCAGCTGGGCCAGTTGGCATTGTTGTGTGGAGTTTTCCTCCTGTTGGTGTGAGTTTCCTCCGTGTGCTCCGGTTTCCCCCACAAGTCCAAAAACATGTGCTATATGAATTGAATAAACTAACTTGGCCATAGTGTATGACTATGAGTGTGAGTGAGTGTGTATGGGTGTTTTCCAGTGCTGGGTTGCAGCTGGAAGGGCATCCGCTGCATATATAACATATGCTGGAATAGTTGCTGGTTCATTCGGCTGTGGCAACCTCTGAAATAGAGACCAAGTCGAAGGAAAATGAATGAATGAAGCTCCTGAAGAAAAATATAATAGAAAAAAACAGAAAAATGTCCTTGCTCTGGTAAAGTCAATTCAGTTTTATTGAGGGTGTCTGTGAGGTATAAATAGTATTAAAATTTGATAAATCAACATGGAGGAATTTGAGGCCCTTAAAAAGTCTTAAATGCTATTTTGCAAGGTATTCAATTTTCTATCTTTTTGTATGCTAAAGTTAGCCTGAATTAAATCTGTGAATATCAGGATGCTGTGTAGTTTATGAAATTAATAAAATCTTGCTAGATTTGACATCATGCTGCTTTGTTTACTACAGTAACACCATTGTTTCTGTATAGGCGCCAACCTGCTCAATTAGCTAGATTTAATAGATTTTTATTCAGTATTTGAATAATGTTTTGGATTAATTTCTTACAGTAATATTTAATAAATACACCGTAGGTTAAAATCTTGCCAGTGTTTCTGGTTGAAAAGTGATTATAAGGTCTTAAAATGTAGGGAAATAGTCTTAAAAAAAGGCTTGAAAGGTATCAAATTCCACTCTCTGATTCCTGTATATATTCTGTTACTGTTATTCAATTGAAAATCAATTCAGTAGTATTGTTTACAATTCGCTATAGTTAAGTTGAATTTAGATAGAAAATTAAATGAAATAAAGAAAGGTTTGTTGTTGTTTTTTTTACCTTATTATGTTAGAAAAAAAGTTTATAAAGGAGATTCGTCCCAAAATAAACTCCACATGCTCTTATAATACACAGTGTAAAATAAAAGAAACTAATGTAAATAAGACTTTCTCATGAAGAGACATATAATAGGAAATAGTAATACTGTAAAAATGTCCTTGCTCTGATAAATATTTGAAGTAAGTATTTTAAAAAATTTTGCAGGTTTAATAATTTCATCTTTGATTGTTTGTAAATTTAACTTAACCATTGAATAACAATAGCTCGCTCACTGCTAGTAATTTGTTGAGCTGCAGCTGTTGGTGGCAGATACTCTTTAAAACACACACACACACACACACACACACACACACACACACACACACACACACACACACACACACACACACACAAAACACACACACGCACACACACACACACACACGCACACACACACACACACACACACACACACACACACATCCTCTTCTCTGCGTCCTCCATAAGTCACCAATGTCCCCTAGTTAACGCTGTCTCCTCCCACCCGCACAACAGTTTGCTTTGTCATGAACGTCCAGCCGGCTCTCAGACAAAGCTTTGTTTTCAGCAGCGTGTGTGTCTAAATCTGATGCTGGACAAGAGGGCAGCTTGACCAGGCCTGCGCTGACCCTTTTATTGTGCGCTCACAATAAGACTTGTCTTGCAAACACTGACTGGACCGACTGTTAACTGATCCCAGCGTAATAGTGGCTTTGTTTGCACTCAATCAAACGTCAGGTTCAAGAATGACAAAAATGCACGTCAAAATAATTGTTTGTGGTGATTTTGTACTGTGAAAATAAGCGGATGTACCTGTCTGAAGCTCCTGAGGCTGTTCTCAGCATCTTCTCTTTGAAGCATCTCTTCTTGAAGTCTGGAAATGAGATGCATATTTAAGCAGAGCCACACCCTTTATTAGAAAAACAGCCTCGTGTTCACAGACACTGGAGTATCACACAGTGGAAAAAAATCTGTAGTAGTAAATGTAATCAGTTTATTTTAATTTACTGTATCAAAAGATAAAGCAATGATGGTTGTTTTTTTATTTTATAATGTTAGAAAAAGGTTTATGAAAGAGGTTTGTGCCACAAGAAATACAACCTGCTATTATTTTGCACTGTGAAAAATGTTTTAAAATTAATTTTTTTTAATCAAGACAATAAGATGATTCGGTATTATTCATTTTTATGTTATTTAAAATGGTTCCTGTTTTAAATTATTTGGTTTTATCAATGAGATTATAAACAATATGTGATCATATTTAATGAAAAATGTCTTAACAAATGTAAAATCTCTGTATTAAGCAAAAATTTGTAATATATGTAATTATTTCACAGGTTATAAATAGGATATTTTTGCAGTATATTTTATTATAAAGGGACTAAGCCGAAAAGAAAATGAATGAATATTTTATCATACTTTTTTATTTTAATCATACTGTTATGAAGATTACACCATTGCACAATTGATAGACTATGCTAAATGTTTTATTATTTTATAACGAACATAAATGATTGCCTATACATTTAAATTTAAATGAAGTATTCATAAATGAATCATTAATTTTACAAAGCATTTTATAATGCATTGTTAAATTATAGCAAATGTAAATTTAAGCATCCTTTCTCAGTGAATATAGGCAATGTATTTTGGTGCATTTAAACAAAACAGATTTATTAAGCAAATATATTTATTAAAATAATATTTTAGTCACCAAACATTTAGAAATTGAAAGATAATACAATTCAATTCAAGCTAAATATTGCAAAAACAAAATGACAACCTACAAAATTTCAACTAAATTTTTCTATTTTTTTGCTTCTCTTGATTTTTCCTCTTTTTTAAATTTGTATTTAATATTTTTCTAACATAAATTTGGGTGTACTAGTTTTTGGACCGTTATCGTAAGTTATTTTGTTAGATAAGCTCCGGATTTGGTTCAGTACAGGGCTAATCTAATGGATATGCACAAATATATTACTGTATAGCTTCCTGTTAAAAATATGACTTTAAAAGAGAGATTTGTGAGGGGTGAACTTATATATGCTGAGCACTGTTTATGCCTAAAAATCCTTTTATTGGCATCGAAAGTTTCATAAAGAACCTTTACATTAATGGAACCTTTTAATTTCACAGCAGCTTCTTTACAGTGGAAAAAGGTTCTCGAAATTCTATGAAATTGTTTTAAAAATAGTTTTTTGAAGAACTTTTCACCAAAATGTTTGGGATCCAAAAAGGACTGGGGAACAATAAACACAATAATAAAAATAAATTTATAATAATAATATTTATATTTATGAGTAAAGTTTCATTTAGTTATTTATGACTTGCCTATAGGCTAAGTAAAATAAATAAATAAATAAATAAATAAAAGATTTTTCAACTGTTTTTTCAACTGTTAACCTTTTAAATGCACATTAGGTTAGCATAATATAATGTAAACAAAACATAAAACATAATATTATGTGCGCCTGCAGGATATTAAACACTTTAGGCTATGTTGTAAGTTTTTAGACAGTAATAGTGTCAGGACAGACCTCTCCTTGAGGCGCTCGATGTCCTCCCCTAGGTTATCCCGGTCCACCTCCACCCTGCTCTTCTCCCCTGTCAGCTGATCCACCTGTCTCCGCAGCTCCCGCATCTCATCCTCGTACAGATCACCGACCCGGGACGCTCCTTTTCCCCGCAGCTGCTCCAGCTCCGCGATCAGGATCTTGTTCTGCTGCTCTAGAAAGCGCACTTTGTCTATGTAACTGGCGAACCGGTCGTTAAGGTGCTGCATCTCCGCTTTCTCATTGGTCCGGTTGGCTTTAAACTCGGTGTTTATGGCCTCGGCGAGCCCGAAATCCAGAGTGTCGGTGGCGAGTCTGGGCAGGGGCGCACCGGAGCGCACTCTCGCGCCTTTACTCGCGTACACGGATGGAGGCGCGCTGCTGTAGCTGTAGGACGTACGCGAGGAGGAGACGCGCACTGGGCTGCTGTACTGCCGGCTGGAGAAATTGGACCGGGCCGCTGCGGGACGCTCCCCGCCGAACATCCTTTTATAGGAAGATGTGCTTGTTCGGCTGGCCATTGTAATCCTTTAGTTTGCGGGTTATTGTTGAAGTCTAAACGTCGCTCCCTGTCTGTCCAGAGCAAACGGGGGTACTGCGGAGGTTCGGCTGGTTTTTATAGTCCACTCCCTATGCTAATGACATAACGGTGCGGGAGGCTCAGTGACGCAGGCGCGCCGCCGGGGCGGAGGGGTGAGGAGACCCTCCAGAATCAGCAGTGAGTGAGTTTCATGGTGGAAAACCTGGAAGATTTGTTTTTTTCTTAGAAAATTTGTTCAGTTCGTTGAAAAAAAAAACTTAATGCAAACAACACTGTAAAAATGCTGGGCTCCACACAAATCCTAAATGTTGTCTCAACACAAATCGATTAAGTTAACTCAATATTTTTTTTGCAAATTTAAGTGAATTGAACATAAACCAATTAAGTTGTCCCAAAAAACATAAGAAATGTGTTGTTTCAACTCATTTTAAATAAGTAGTTTAAACAAGCAGCAAGTTATTTTTTTAGTGATTCTTTTTAACCAATTTACATTTTTAAAAATATTATTATAAAAAATAAAAATCTAACAATTATTTAGGACTTATTGATTCATTAATATATATATATATATATATATATATATATATATATATATATATATATATATATATATATATATATATATATATATATATATATATATATATATATATATATATATATATATATATATGTAATATTATTTTAGTATTATTAATATAGCCTCTATTTTACCAGGAAAAAGCACATTGAGATTAAAAGTCTCTTTTACAAGAGCCTCTTGGCCAAAATTAAGTAGTACAGTTCGTATGGGTTTAACAAAAACAACAGATAACATCATTCATCTATCAAAACACACATAAAATGAAATAGTTTAATGTAACAAATGCAAAATACAATAGTGATTAATAGTTTTATAATTTTCTATGGTAACTTCTGAATGAAGATATTATTTAAGTCAAAATATTTATTTCTGTTTATTTTTGTATTTAATATTAGTACTATTTAATACCTAAAAACATTAACTGATAACAACTAAACTATGCAAAATTATGGTAATAAATGCATATTAGATTTGCAATACATAGTATTGTTTTTAATATATATATATATATATATATATATATATATATATATATATATATATATATATATATATATATATATATATATATATATATATATATTAATAAATTGTTTGGCGATTTATTAATTTACGATTTTTATTCAAGTCAGAATTTTATATATAATATTGCTGAAAAAAACATTGACTGATACCCACCACAACATGTTTTACTTGTTAAATAGCTTATTGAGGTAACAAATACAGATAAGATTTGTAATAAATAATTGTATAAATATTTATATAAATGCAATGGCATCTTCTAAATTCATATTTTATTCATGTAAAAAGTGTAGTATTATTTAAATTTCATTTAATAATTTATTAAAATTTAATTACATAATTTTTTTTCCACCCCAAAAAAATTTGTTAGTTATATCGGGTCAAAATAAAGAAGAAAAAATTAATATTATTTCTTCAATTATATATTTAAAAAAAACATAAAATTGACCATGTAAAAGTTAAATAGGCTACAAAAAAATGAACAACTTATTAACAAATTATTAGAAAAGTCAAAGTGGCATACCTCAAAGTCGATTTTGAGTAACGTGTCATTTTGAAGGTATCATTATCTACTTTAAACAAGTTGAATGCAAACTTATTATTATTATTATTATTATTATTATTATTATTATTATTATTATTATTATTATTATTATTATTATTATTATTATTATTATTTAAAACAAATGTCAAACGAGAAAAGTAAATGAAGCGGAACGTTTTCCTTGGGTTTTTGTTTTTAGTCGGTCATGTTTTCGGGGACTCTCATGTGCCATGCTTAAACAGCTGCTGTCAAAACATCACGAACCTCATCTAGAAGTGAAATATGGAGAACATGGAGCGACTGAGAGTACTTGAACTATACAGCGGGATAGGAGGAATGCATTATGCTTTAAAGGGTACGACATTTGATTCAAACCTGTAGCGATTATTGACAAACATGACTATCAAGCGACACAGGCTCTGTCTCTGTAAAGTTAATAATTTGACACATAGCATATTTGAGTTTCATAATCCCCACAGGTGTCACTGTTCCCGCACTGAACGGTTATTTTGCAAAGTGTTTTTTTCAGAAATTAAATGACTTTTCACACATCTGTTTTGATATTTGTGGCTTTTCATAGTCTTTGTCTGTCCATTAATCAAAATAGGCATTTACGTGTTTGTTTTGTCACGTTATCGATCTGTATATCTAAATGTCAATTATTATTCATGCTTTACACTTGTATTTCTTTCAGAGAGCTCAGTTCCAGCGGAAGTTGTAGCTGCTGTGGATGTCAACACAACAGCCAATCAAATCTACAAACACAACTTTCCCACTACACAACTCTTGCCAAAAACCATAGAGGTCAGTCGTTTCATTTTCATCTGATTATATATCTATATATATTAAAAGACTTCAGTCTTTTATTTCTGTTAATAAAGTTTTCACTATACATCACATTGATTGTTTACATTAAAATGGCAAACATATATGTATTAAATGTTTTCTAAAATGTTATATGTGTGGTGAATCACTTCATTAAATACAGTTGAAGGCAGATTTATTCGCCCCCCTTTGATTTTGTTTTTTTCTTTTTTAAATATTTCCCAAATGATGTTCAACAGAGCAAGGACATTTTCACTTTTGATAATATTTTTTCTTCTGGAGAAAGTCTTATTTGTTTTATTTCGGCTAGAATAAAAGCAGTTTTTAATTTTTTTTAAACACCATTTTAAGGTCAAAATTATTAGCCCCTTTAAGCTATATATTTTTTTGATACAGTCTACAGAACAAACCATCTTTATAAAACATCTTGCCTAATTACCCTAACCTGCCTAGTTAACCTAATTACGCTAGTTAAGCCTTTAAATGTCACTTTAAGCTGAATAGAAGTGTCTTGAAAAATATTTAGTCAAATATTAATTACTTTTCCCAGTGATAGGTTGCAGCTGGAAGGGCATCCGCAGCGTAAAAAGGAAAAGTTGGCGGTTAATTCCGCTATGGCGACCCCTGATTTATAAAGGGACTAAGCTGAAAAGAAAATGAATGAATGAATGAATATTATTTTCTGTCATCATGGCAAAATAAAATAAATCAGTTATTAGAAATGAGTTATTAAAACTATTATGTTTAGAAATGTGTTGAAAAAAATCTCTCCGTTAAACAGAAATTGGGGAAAAAAATAAACAAGGGGGCTAATAATTCTGGTTGCAACTGTATACACAAATTTGTAAACACAAAATATAACATTTGGATAAAATCAGATATTTAAAAAATGCAGTTTCATTTTGCTCAAATATTAGTTAAATGTATTTACAGAGAGGATTTTGGGAATCTCTTTTTATGAACCTATTAAAAAACCTCCAGAAATTTTGCTTATAGTCAGAAGAAACCTAAGAGTCTCCTTTAAAAGTTTTAAGTTAAAGTGTTAAAAGATGTAAGTTTTAAATGATAAATATGGATATGGATAGACAGACATATCCCTTTGTAAAAAAAATATTGAAATAATATCCTCATAGGCGGCACGGTGGCTCAGTGGATAGGACTGTCGCCTCACAGCAAGAAGGTCACTGCTTCGAGTTCCGGCTGGGTCAGTTGGTATTTCTGTGTGGAGTTTGCATGTTCTCCCTGTGTTGGCGTGGGTTTCCTCCGGGTGCTCCGGTTTCCCCCACAGTCCAAAGACATGCGCTATAGGTGAATTGGATGAACTGAATTGGTCGTAGTGTATGAGTGCGTGTCTGAATGCGAGAGTGTGTAAGTGTATAACATGTGTAAAGCATATTCCGGAATAGTTGGTGGTTCTGCTGTGGTGACCTCTGATAAATAAGGGACTAAGCCGAAGGAAAATTAATGAGTAAATAAATATCATCGTAGTTAATTTTGCAGGAATTGCAGGTGTTAAGTGTATTCACTACTAGAAACAATGGAAAAACTTGGGATCCTAATAGAGACTCAGTTTTGAGGAATAATGTATCACCAGATATATAATATGCTAATCTGCAAATGGTATATTGACAGGTATGATTATATCCACTTGCACTTTTGCATAGATTTATGTGAGTAATTATTGACCTTTATGCAAATGTAAGAGCTTGTGTAAACAACAAAAAGTCTTATTTAATTGGTTTATTGTGTTCTCTTTTGTAACATCCTTTAAATGGCATTTCTTCACAAAGTCCCATGACTGATTGTTTTTTTTAAAGCAGTCAGAGGTAAAAGTGTAACCGAGTGGTTTTTGTGGTGGCTAAAGGTCCTGTGCTTTGTCAGCATGGTAATGATGTACCTGCCACTGGCCGACATTCATTATAAATGCTTAAACTGTGTTTGAATTGGTGGGTTAAGATTTAGATGAGTGTAAATGGTTTTGAAGATGACGTACAGAAATACAGTGCTCAACATATAGGAGTACACCCCTCATAAATCTCTCATTTAGATTAATATTTTCCTTAGGAAGCTGTACAATAGTATATTTGTGCATCTACATTAGATTAGTCAGCACTGAAGCCAAATCTGGAGCTAATCTAACAAAATAACTCATGATGATGGTCCAAAATGGGTACACCCAAATTGATGTTAGGGAAAATAATAAATTACAAATTTTAAATAAGCAAAAATTCAAGAGAAATGTATAACATTTTGTAGTTTGAAATTTTTTCCCCATTATTTCGTATAAATGTAATTGTATTATCTTTCTATTTCTAAAGATGTTCGGTGACTAAAATATTGTTTGAATAAATATATCTGTTTAATAAATCTATTTTGTTCAAATGCACCAGATTATATGACCTATATTCACTGAGAAATTGATAAAAATATTCATTTTCAAAATGGGATGTACTTAATTATATTGAGCACTGTATGTTTATATGGTATTGTAGAGTAAATTGTTATGTTATAGTACATATTTCAAAAATGAATGCACTCAGAATGCTTTCAGATCAAGACTTATTGATTTTTATTTCCATCTCAGCATCTAATAGTATTTTCAATAATACAAAATAATACGACTTATGCAAGAATAAAATCATAGCTTATGTATATTTAATGTATGCTATGTTTATTGCAATATGCAAATAGTTATTTTAAGATCCGTTTATGTCTTGCAGTAAACAAGAATGAGCAGTTTTGATCATGTTTTTGGTGTTTTGTTAAATAATTTAACATTAAGTAGTTTAGTGACAGCTCTTTTTGTGTTTGTGTATCAGGGAATGACGTTGCAGGATTTTGACAGGCTAAATTTTGACATGATTTTGATGAGCCCACCATGTCAACCTTTCACCAGGTGATCACAATGTTTTTCAAACTTCTTAATTAAATATATTTTTTTCATTTTGTGAAACATGCAGAATAAATCTTGAGTAACTGCAGTGCCCTTTCTTTTCAATTCAGTTTTGTTTTTCAATAGAAAACACTTTTATTTAGCAAGCTTACAGTGGGGGTAATAAGTATTGAACACGTCACCGTTGTCTCAAAAAACATATTTCTGAAGGTGTTGTTGACTTGAAATATTCCCCGGATGTTGGTAACAACCAAAGAAATCCATATATGCAAAGAAAACAAATCTAATTAGTTAAAAAATAATTATGCACGGAAAAAGTATTGAACACATGAAGAAAGGGAGGTGTAGAAAGGCAGTAAAAGTTCAGACAGCAGCTGAAATCTCTCAGTAGTTCTTTAGCAACCCTCTCCCTTTCCTCAGTGTAAATGAATATTAGCTGCATCAGTCCAACATCTACATTACCAGAATGATCAAGATGAAATCAGGGTGGACATTTCAGCAAAACACAGTCAAGGAAACTATCAATGCTTTCAGAGAAAGAAAATCAAGCTGTAGAATGGCCCAGCCAATCACCTGACTTGAATCCAATAGAAAATACAAAATAAAGATCAGATTTGATAGACGAGACCCACAGAACCATCAAGATTTCTACACTCTGTTGAAGTCTGTGAAAAACTGAATATGAGAGGCGTCTTTAAGCAGTCAAAGCCAAAAAGCCATTTATTTAAAGTATTCTGTTATTACAGTTCACATAACTCATTTTTTAGATAGTTTTTTTTTGTTTTTGTTTTATTTTTATGTTTGTTTTTATGTGGGTTTTTACCGAAATCAGGTTCAACTCCATGTCAATAGCTCCTATAGAAATATTATTTCCAGGAAAAAAACATGATGAGTTCAATACTTATTTTCCCTGCTGTACATTAAATTCTGTCAAGCCTTTTGCAATGTGAAATCGAATTGATGTTATATATGAATTTAGAAAAAAAAATGCTTAGCTGGTTGACTAAAGCTAGTGTGTGTTTCTCGATAGGATTGGTTTGCAGGGAGATGTTGCTGACCCCAGAACAAAGAGCTTCCTGTATATCCTGGATCTTCTGCCAAGGTCAGACTGTTCAATCAATGCTCATTTAACATCCCTGTAACATTGTTTTTTTTGGCACTAGTTTTCAGATTTGAGTTATTTGAACATTGTGGTCTGTTGCAAAGTGTAAGGAGACTGTCAACACAGTGTCTTCTGATTCAAACCTTCTCATAGAGGAAAACATCAACAATTCCAGCAAATGCATACTGGAATTCACCCTTGCATTCTACTGACATTAAGGGGTCATGAAACCCCCCTCTTTCAGTTCAAGTCTACTCTTCTCGAACAGTTCTCCCTGCAAAAATGCTTGCTGTAAACCAACAGCTTTGCTGTATCGGCCCTGACAGCATCACAGGGAAAAACATGCAACAAACCCTGTGGATCATGGAAACAAACACTTAACGTTACAACCCTTCATGAACAGCTAAATACTGCTTGCCATACGTGGACGCGGTCTCACTCAGTCATTGGCTGGTCTGCCTTGCCTCCGTGCTTTTGCATGCTCTCATGAACAATTAAGAAATAGGGTGTTCTCATATGATAAGAAAACTCCGCTATGAATAATAATGAGAAACCGACACATCATCACTCCACTAGCAGATTCGTGCTACGTCACTGACTTTGATCCCACCCAAAAAATGATTTTAAACCAGGAAAATGAAATTAGCGGACAAAACCTTAAAATTATCCAGTTTTCTCCACAGTTAAAGCTGACAGGTGCTACCGTTGTCTTAAATGATGCTCAACACACACACAGTTAAATATGTAAAAACCTCAAAAAAAGTACTCAATGGTGTCTTTAACCTTTAACGTTTATAGGTTTTAAAGTTTACAGAGCTATAGAAATAGATTAAGAGACCACTTGAAAATTATATATATTATATATATATATATATATATATATATATATATATATATATATATATATATATATACACACATTTACATATATTTTTCACATTTTGTGACAAGATATATTGTTTTCAAAAAATAAGTTTATAATTGTTGAATAAAATTGAACTTGTTTTGTCACTCGTGTTAATGTGATAATGAAGGGTCCTCTTTTCATTTACCAAATGAGCTTGCCTTTATAAGGGTAAAAGCAACATTTTTATTAATATCATAACAAATTTGATCCTTGATTTGCCTAAATTGACAGTTAAGGTATTTTTTATGAAAGAACCAAAAAGAAACTATAAAAAGTGTGTGTTTTTATTATACTTACATGCTTATTTTTTATATTCTGTGAAAATGCTTACAAAATTACCTAAATTATTATAGAACTATTGATAATTTCATTTTCGAGCAGTTCAGAACTCCTGATGAGCAATCATGAATTTCTAAATATCGCAATATATATGGCAGGGGAAAAATATTGCTATGTAATTTTTTTTCAATGTTGTGCAGCCCTAATTTGGTAGAATAACCAATAACAATTTTCAATTATAGCAATAATTATACAGTACCATCTGTCAAAGGAAGGTTAATTACATGAATACTAACGTGTAATCAATTTTTGTAGTCGTTTGCTACATCACAATGAGTAACATCAACACATGATGATCATGACTCTTTAGCACTGCTTTCTATTAAAAAATACATTTCCTGCCACAGCATTTTTTTTGCTCATCTGACATTATTAATTCATGTTTGACAAAGAATTGCTTCCTCTCCTCCCTCTCCGTTTGCCCTTTTCCAAGTCAATCTCTGCCAGCCAGGGTGCTTTTCTGTCCCAGAATGTGTTTGTGAAAGAATGTACCTCTCTCGCTCCTGCAGGCTCAGCAAGCGGCCACGCTTCATTCTGCTGGAGAATGTGAAGGGCTTTGAGAGCTCAGCTGCAAGGTAACCAGGAGCTTTCAGATCACCATGGTTATGTGGCTGTGAGCCAATCGGGTCATTCCTCTGTGTTTCTGTCACCATGGATTGTGTTAATAGGAATCTCATAGTTTGTCCACGTTAATTTAGGGGAATGAAAGTATTTGAATATTGAAAAACGTTGCACATTGACCTTACATTGCTGTTCGTTTGTTTACCTTCAGATCATCTGAAATGTAGGGGACTTTTTTCTTCAGTGGAACATTATGCAAGACTTTTAGCTAAAATTGTGGTCCTTGATGATTCATAAAATGCTTAAAAGCTGCACTTTAAGAGTCAAGAAAAACCTACAGGCAAAATATAGTGTATACCCATGGCTCTTGATGACATATTCTGTGAAATAAAATTATTCATAAAAAAAAACCGTAACATTATTTACAATTTTGTTTAAGCTTTAATCCACAACCTTAGCAAGCCTTGAGTTTTGACTGGAGCACAACAGACTGGAGCAGAGGAAATCCATTTTATGAATTAAAGCAGAATAGATTTATTTGACCAGTCAAAACTGGACAGATCTATCCGACCAATCAGAGCAGAATAAATCCTTCTGACAATCAAAACAGAGCAGATCTATCTGACCAATCAGAGCAGATTACATCCATGTGACCAATCAAACAGAGCAGATCTGTTTGACTAATCTGAGTTGAGTAACGCCATTTGACCAATCAGTGCTGACTAGATCTCTTGGATCAATTGAAACAGAGCAGATGCATTTGACCAATCAGTGCTGACTAGATCTCTTGGATCAATTGAAACAGAGTAGAGGCATTTGACCAATCGGTGTAAACTAATCCATTTGACTAATCAGAGCAGAGTTGAGCCATCTGGCCAATCAGAGTAGAGCACTGACATGACCAATCAGAGCTGAGTAGATCCATGTGAATAATCAAAACAGAGCAGATCCACTTGACAAATCTGGCAATCAAAGATTGCCATATGACCAATCAGAGTAGAGTAACTATCTGAACAATTGGAGCCGAGTAGATTCATCTGACCAATCAAAACAGACCAGATCCATCTGATCAGTCAAACGAGAGCAGAACGATTTGACCAATCAGAGTAAATTAACTTTTTCTGACCAATAAGAGCTGAGTAGATCCACCTGACCAATTAAAAAAAGAGTGGATCCATCTGACTAATCAGAGCAGAGCAGATACTTTTGACCAATCAGAGTAGAGTAGATCCCCCTGGGCAATCAAAATCAAGCAGATTTGGAAAGCAGGGGTTTAGAGAGACTGGAGCCTTGAATGAAACTTTTTTATGCATATTATATTTATTTTGTTGTTGTTGTTTTTTAGTTTGGGTAGGTGTAAACCTCTTGCAGGAGAGTCCAAAACAATACAAGAAACTTATAAATTAGCATAATGGGGTGTTTTAAAGCTAGCTATGATTGCTTTACTGTCCAAATGTATTTATTTAGCACCAGCCAATCATATCTGACTGTATCTGGTCTTTTAATAAACAGGGATGCTTTGGTTCAGACCCTGAGAGAGTGCGACTACAGCTTTCAGGAGTTTCTGATCTCGCCAACATCTGTAAGGTCTCTTCATCTGACATATTCATTAAACTACAGCTCTCCACATCTCCTTAAAAACTGCAAAAAAATCTTGTTTTGTCACACACACAGCTTGGGATACCTAATTCTAGGCTCAGATACTTCCTGATAGCAAAGAGAGCACCAGAAACCTTCTCTTTCCCAGTTTCAACGGAGGTACTTGTCTTTTATAAATACGCTAAGACACTACATTGCCGTTAGCTACGGAATACTAAAGCTTTTCGTCTATTTTCAGATTATTGAGGGCTTCCCCATGTCTGAATCTACAGACAGTCCACACAATCATCCCACATCATCTGCATCCGAGAGAGAAAAGACGATCATGTTTAAGCTGGAGACGGAAGAAGATTTGGAAAGGAAGAGGAAGCAGGACAGCCGGGAATCAGTCAGGAGGTTGCTGGACTTCTTGCAGGAGGAAGAGGACATGGAGCCGTATCTGCTGCCTTCCAAAACCCTGCTCAGATACGCTCTGGTGATGGATATAGTTCAGCCCAGCAGCAGGAGATCAGTCTGCTTTACCAAAGGGTGTGTAACTTTTAGACACACACACACGCATACAGTTAAAGTCAAAATTATTAGCCTGCCTGTGAATTTTTTATTTTATTTTTTCAAATATTTTCCAAGTGATGTTTTAAGCTCAATATTATTAGCCCCCTTAAGCGATATCTCTGCCACAGCATGTCATGTTGTATAATGTCTCTGTCTAAATAAATGAAATAAATAAATAAATGTAATATGAAAGTAGGGCTGCGACTAGTGATTATTTTACTAATCAATTAATCAGCGTTTTTTTTTTTTTAATCGATGTATCGGATTAAAAAATAAAAAGAAACGAAAAGACAAGTGTGAAATACTCCCACACCATGGATGACAAGGGTGGCACATATTTCTCTGCCTTCGCTATGTATCTTTCCCCTAACGTTACCTCCGCTCATTTTTTTTTTGCTCCGTCCTGTGTGCAGAACTCTGCTGGTATCAGTGCACGACAGAGGCAGAGTGTGTTCGCTCCGCACGCAACTAAAGTTTTTTTTAATAATCAAACCTCTCTGCGTCGCGCGACACCACGAGTCGATTTTGAAATTTGTTGCCAACACTTTTAGTAAGTAATCGATTTTAATCTATTTGTTGTTGCAGCCATATATTAATGCACATTGAGTCCTGGTTGACCCTAACAGATGTTTTTTTTGTGTGCGTGTGTGTGCGCGTGTGTGTGTTTGTGTGTGTGTGTGTGTGCGCGCGCGCGTGTGTGTGTGTGTGTGTTTGTGTGTGTGTTTGTGTGTTTGTGTTTGTGTGTGTGTGTGTGTGTGTGTGTGTGTGTGTGTGTGTGTGTGTGTGCGTGCGTGTGTGCGTGCACACACAGGTATGGTCATTATGTAGAGGGCACGGGCTCCGTCTTGCAGTCCTGTATGGATGTGGATCTGGAGATGGTGTTTAAGAGTCTGGATCAGCTTTCAGAAGAAGACAAACTCAAGCAGCTCCTCCAACTCAAGCTCAGATACTTCACTCCTAGAGAAATCAGCAGACTCATGGGCTTCCCGGATCATTTCAGTAAGATTTTTACACTTTCACAACCACAGCATGTAATAGGAAAGAAAAGACTCTTTAAAAGTTTTTATAAGTGCTGATATGTGTGCATAGATGTCATTTCAGATTCATTAGCTTTAAAGTCCACTTTGTCATTCCACTGAAGTGTGAATTGGTTAATGGATAACTGCATATTATTGACTTATCTAAATATGATGAGCCGTTTCAAGAGTAATTTCAGACAGTTGCATACACTACCTGACAAAAGTCTTGTCACCTATCTAAGTTTTTGGAACAACAAATAATAACTTCTAGTTGATCATTTGGTATCAGAAGTGGCTTATATGAAAGGCAAAGTCCTCTAGATTACGCTTATTTTACCAAAATAAAATATGATCATGCCTTGATTTTTAATTATTTAATTAGGACAGTAAGGTCTGACTTTGCTTAGACAAAAGTCTTGTCACTTAACAGAAATAATGTACAGTATATAAATATAAAGTCATGCTGCAGTGGAGAGAAATAATATTGTGTATGACTTCCATGAGCTTGGAGGACTGCATCCACACATCTCTGCAATGACTCAAATCACTTATTAATAAAGTCATCTGGAATGGCAAAGAAAGCGTTCTTGCAGGACTCCCAGAGTTCATCAAAATTCTTTGGATTTATCTTCAAGGCCTCCTCCTTCATCTTACCCCAGACAGGTTCAATAATGTTCATGTCTGGTGACTGGGCTGGCCAATCCTGGAGCACCTTGACCTTCTTTGCTTTCAGGAACTTTGATGTGGAGGCTGAAGTAAGGAGCGCTATCCTGCTGAAGAATTTGTCCTCTCCTGTGGTTTGTAATGTAATGGGCAGCACAGATGTCTTAATACCTCAGACTGTTGATGTTTCCATCCGTTCTGCAGATCTCTCGCACACACCCATACTGAATGTACCCCCAAACCATGATTTTTCCTTCACCAAACTTGACTGATTTCTATGAGAATCGTGGCTCCATGCGGGTTCCAATAGGTCTTCTGCAGTATTTGTGATGACTGGGATGCAGTTCAACAGATGTCTACCTTCTGTCACTTTTCAAAATGATCAACTAGAAGTCAAGTTATTATTTGTTGCTCTTAAAACTGAGATTGACAGCAAGACTTTTGTCAGGCAGTGTATAATTACTATGATCAGTTCATAATCCTAGGCTTTTTACCATACATAGACAATGCTGTTAATATTTTAGATAGTCTTTAATAGTCTTTTTTTTTAAGGAACTACTGAACATTTAGGGTGAAACATCACTCAGTGGCTCTTACTCATGTTTTTCTCTTTCAATTAATTATTATTTTTATGATTTTTTTTTTGTGTTTTTCAGCATTTCCAAAGCACATTTCCTTTAAACAGCAGTACCGTGTGTTGGGGAACAGCCTGAACGTCCATGTGGTTTCACATCTTATACGTCTAATGGTCGCAAAATAGACACATCTTATAGATAGCATTGTTGTATGTTGTTTTTATTTTGTGTAAATGTGTATATTTATATGAATAAATAATGTTTTGATATTTTTACAGAAGGCGTGGTCGATGCTTGTTGTTGTTTTTCATTTGTTAACAGGATTTTTGCAGGTATAAAAAATACGTAATTTAAAGAACGCCTCATTTTTAAATGATAAAATAATAATAATAATAATAATATCAACATAAATAATAATAGTTAAATACAATAAAATAACAGTAATAATTAAATAAGATAATAATAATATGAAAACAATACAATTATAATAATTAGAGTAAAATAAAAAATTATTGAATGAAATAAATGTATAATAATAATAGTAATAATATAAAAGTAAGACAATAATAATAATTTAATAGAGTAAAATAAACAATAATAATAATAATAATAAAAATAATAATACTAATAATAATTAAATAAAATAAATACAAAATAATAATAATAATTATTATTATTATTATTTTACAATTTCATAAAATAATGCATTAAATTTTAAAATGTTTAAATAATATTACATAATGTATAATGTATTATACTTCTAAATATTATTAATAACATAATTAAATAGAGTAAAATAAATATATTGTATTAATATTATAAAATATAAAAATATAACTAAATTATAATTCCAATTAAAAAAATATAAAAGTAATAATAATAATAATAATTATTATTATTATTATTATTATTTTACCACTTCATAAAATAAAAGGTCTTAAAACATCTTAAATGAAAGCTGAAACTCTTTAGTTCATAAAATCTTGACAATGTTGACAAAATGACTGTTTGCATGTTCATTCCTGTTTTATGCATGTTCAAACTTTATTTAAAGCATATATTCAAAGCATTTTTGTTTTGGTTTTGAGTTTTACATTTTATTAAGGGTGGGCTAATAATGGGATAATAATAAAAACTAATGAAGATTGATAGGACGTTGTGCTCCCATTATATAGATTACATACACATTAAAATGCATTAAATGGCCTATTATATCAGCCTCAATGCTGGAAGTGATTTCCTTCACAGCTGTTCATAAAGGAAAATGAACCGTAAGCTTTAACTTTGGTTACTGATCTCCAAAATTCATGTGACGCCTCCTGACTCTCCACCAATAAAGTCCCGTTTTTTACATGCAACTGAGTTAAATGCCCTCCTTACCTGCTGCTTTATGAGTGATTTTTAGGAAATTGTGAGGAGTCTTCAGGCCAAAGTGCACCTGTGGCCGGTTGAGTTTTTAGGCAGGTCTCAGTGTGAAGCTGCAGGACAGTGACTGATGAGCGTTCAGGGACGAGATCTGTGATCATGGCTCAAACTCTGAGCTTCTCCTGGATCTTCATCTTTCTGCTCTTCTTCTGTGGACTTCAGGGTGATCGGGGCGGACAAAACCACAGCCGGCAAAAAAGAGCAATCAGCAGCGAGCAGTAAGTCATTATTCATCAGCTATTGCTGTTTTTCGAGATGTGTTCTCATTGCATTATTATTGTTTTGTAAAATAAAAATTCTAATGAGCAAAAGTAAGTGGACAACTGCAAAAATATTGTCACACGGTAATGCTTCTATTATGTACCGTATTATATGTCAAATGTATTTCTGCTCATAGCTGCATTTTTCTAAGCATTATTATTTATACGGCAAATAATGAAATCTGTGTTAATAACAGTTATAAATGTTACATTTACAATGGGCAGTATGTTTTTATTGATTACTTTTTTCATTTATTTAAACACATTTTAAAACCTCAAAGGTTAAGGTAACTCAAACCATTTGAGGAAACCGATTGCAACAAACCATTTAAGTTCAAAAACTAATCCTAATGAGTACTGTCAACTTAATCCATCTTACATGAAGCAATTTGTGCACAGAAAAACCCAATAAATGAAGAAAACTCAAACCAACTGAGTACTGTAAAACCCAATAAGTTAAGGTAACTCAAACCGTTTGAGGAAACCGATTGCTACAAACCATTTGAGTTAAATACTAATCTATATGAGTACTGTGAACTTACTCCATTTAAGTTGAAGTAATGAGGTTTGAGTTGACTATACTCATTTCATTTGATAAAAAGCTGACTGTTGGGTTTCACAGTGCATTTATTTAAACCTCTGGAGATTTGTAATCTCCTTTTCAAGAGTTTCCTGGATTTATTAATTAAGATGAACTAGTGTAGAGATTTAAGATGCATTGTATAGTTTAAATGTATTTCTTTTTAATTTATTTGTTTCGTTGTCAGAGACATTAAACATTATTAAGCATTTTTGTACCAGAATTGGCCAAAGGCAAGCTTTTATTTGGATGTGATTAATCTTTTGACTGCATTATTCAAATGTGTTTTTTCGGCTCTTACTTTTTTTTTTTCTTTGTTAAGATCGAACAGTTTTTTTCATATACCTGCCAGTCATGGTATTTTGGGCTCATTAAAGCTTTTCGCTGTTGTTTTTTGTCTAATTCAAAAGAAAACATCTAAAATGCCCTATTAAATGTTGCTCTTTATCAATTTTGTATCTGTAAATGTCAATTGTGTTTTTTTAATTTTATTTTTTTTTTATTATGGTTGTTTTCTCAAAATAAGTGTTTTTTTTCTTGCACTGAGCCATAAATCTCCACTTTAGCATGTATATATTTTTATTCATAATGTTTTTTATAGAGGTATTTGCATAATTTGCTGGTATATATCAAGCGTTTTATTAAACAAAAACATGACCACATATATATATATATATATATATATATATATATATATATATATATATATATATATATATATAAATATTTAGGTTGTTCACTGTATTTTATAACTTCAAAAAGAGATTCCCACTGCAGGCGACACGGTGGCTCAGTGGTTAGCACTGTTGCTTCATAGCAAGAAGTTTGCTGGTTCGCGTCCCAGCTAGGTCAGCTGGCATTTCTGTGTGGAGTTTGCATGTTCTCCCCGTGTTCGTATGGGTTTGCTCCAGGTGCTCTTGTTTCCCCCACAGTAGAGGTCTGTACCGCGGGAGCCACGGGACCCAGCCAGTTTTCTTGCAGCACTGGAATAAATTTCCAAATAAAACACTGTAGCGGGCGCTCTAACAATATAGTGCTCCCAAGACAAAGAGTGCGCATTCCAGAGAGAGAGCGCTCGCATTCGTAAAAGTGCTGTGTGTGTGTGTGTGTGTGTGTGTGTGTGTGTGTGTGTGTGTGTGTGTGTGTGTGTGTGTGTGTGTGTGTGTGTGTGTGTGTGTGAGAGAGAGAGAGAGAGAGAGAGAATGAGAGAAAACACTACTGCTTTGCACCACTGCTCTTTTTGCACTCTTGTTTGTACACAGTAACGCTGCACTGCTTTGTCAATACGAATGTACAGTTCTTTGTCATGCCAATAAAGCACCTAAATGTGAAATGTGAATGAGAGAGAGCGCGGTCATCCGCCGTGGTGCTGTGTGTCGCTTGTAATAGGCTGACTGGACTCTGTAACATGCAGCTTAGTTTTTTTGGGAGGCCTATTTAATCGCTATACAGTCTTCCTTGGCCCAATATGTACTGTACCTGCTATGTTTATAGAAATAATGCTGATATGATAAATGAAACACAATCGGTAGTTGGCAAATATATTGAGTGGATATGTTAGTAAATCTGACTTTGGAGTATCCACAAACCTTTGTGAAAAATCACAAAGGGGCAAAAAAAAAAAAAAAACATTTAGCCCACAATCCTTACACAACCTACACTTTTATCTGTTATCTCCCTCTTTTGGTAGTGCCCAATTTTAACGTGAGATTTTGAAAACCAGATCTAAATTTAGCAGGAACGGTCGGGTAAAAAACGGCGTGGGCCGGGCAGCAGTTAAACAAAGGCTGAATATACGGCGGGAGCGGTCGTGTGCTGAATAAAACCTGGCGGTACTGTGGCTAGAACGGGATTAAAAATTCAGTCCCGCACAGATCTCTAGCCCACAGTTCAAAGACATGCACTATAGGTGAATTGAATGAACTAAATTGGCTAAAGTTAAACTAAACTTAGTGTATGTGTGTGAATGAGTGTGTATGCATGTTTCCCAGTACTGGGTTGTGGCTGGAAGGGCATCTGCTGTGTAAAACATATGCTGGATAAGTTCGGCTGTGGCAACCCCTGATTAATAAAGGGACTAAGCCGAAAAGAAAATGAATGAATGAATGATTCCCAGAACCCCTTTAAATTTTTAAGTCTAATGTTAAACCAGTGTTTATTTTGAAAATTACCACATTTAATAAAAAAATAACACCTTATTTGCATATTTAAACAGCATTGTAGAAATCTTGTAGGGCAAAAAAAGTTTGTAATTCTTAATGCAATCACTCAACTGGGGAACCAAGGTTAGTTATGTTTTAGTAAAACTGTCTTGCCTTCATTATTCTGGAATAATTATGCATTGTCTTGTGTGGAACATCAAACATGTTGTTTTGTTTCTTATTATAACTCTCTTGTTCCTTTACTTTGTGCTTCAATGTGAAGTTTTTAACCTGCAATGGCTGATGTTATTGAGCAGTAATGGTTGTTTTAAGCAATAATTGTACAGTGGGTTATAAATTAAATGAGGACGTGCTGATGATTGATTCGCAGGCCTCGTATGATTTCTGAAAACGGTCACCTCACCTTCTCTGCTGGTTACAACAAAGACATTCGCTTCACTACCTCAGGATCAGGAAGTCTGAAAGTGGGCGCAGAAGACCTCATCCTGCAGATAAACCAGGTCAGTTCTATTAGAAATATTAATCATGTTAGAAAAACAAACTGAGAGATGTTTAAGCAAGTATTTCTGTAGGTCGAGCACATTCAGCTTTTGTTTAATTGTTTGTTTTGTATGTATTTGGTTTTAGATTAGATTTGTGTATTACTTTTTATGATTCTATAGGCTCTATGCACAGCTAGAGTTTTAAATCTAACGATAAACTTCCTCTAAGAGCTTAGTGTGACCATTTTCAATTTCACAAGGTCATTAAACTACACTCCGTAGTTTAACACTCAGTTAAACAGACAAACATTCATTTAGATGTTCAAGTGGAAAACGAGATGAAAGACCATTTTAACCACTAGCATCATCAGTAGCAACAGGCTAGCGCAGAAACTTCATTGAAAATACTGGGGTAAAATAAACTGTCATATTTTAAAGACATGACAGGGGGAAATGGAGTTTAATGCAGTGCTTCTTGTCTGATCTGAGACCCACTTCATATCGTATATCTAACAGGCAGTCAAGATCGCTGATTTTTTAAAGAAATCCTATCTTAAACTTGACAATTACGTAATGGAAAGACAGTTCTGAAAAGTAAAAGTCTGTGTGCATATAGCCCATTATTTGTTGGATTTATTTTTTTTCTGATATTTTTTAATTTGTTAAGCCAAAATTATTAATCATATTATTAATGAATCCCCATTTATCAAAACACTTTTAAATCATAAAAAATCATAAAGAATGTGTGTTTTTTTTTTCAGAAACCTTATAGTTTTTGAAGGAATAAACAATGTGAGGTAACCTTCGTTATAGTGCACTGGACAAGTCTGAACAATTTGACCCACGCATGCGCAAGGCAGGCAGTTCTGTACAATTATGTAATCTATCGGCTTAAAGATATCAGCTTAATTTTGATATCGGACCGATAATAACATTAAAAATAGCATTTATCTGCCGATAAAGATATGGCCGCCGATATATATATATATATATATATATATATATATATATATATATATATATATATATATATATATATATATATATATATATATATATATATATATATATGGGTTTTTTTTTGTTTTTTTTTTGGTTGCAATAAAAGCAGCATTTAATTTTAAAAACAATATTATTACCATATATTATTTTTATCATCAATCAGGTGTATTGTATTGTTTACTACGCTGTAAAAACTATCCCTAAATTAGCAGTTTTTCATATTTTGTGATTCATGTTTTTATTTCATTTTTTCCCAGTTTATTTATTGTTTTGAATTGCATTTTGGGATCTTGATCTTTCTTCCAACAAACTTTTATTAACATTTTTAATAGTTTAAAGTGACACATTGTCTGGGTTGGTGTTACAAAAACCTTGTAATAAACTGCCAGTAAATTTTGGGTTTTTTCCAGACTTATTTCTCCATGTTTTATTTCTTCTACATTCTATTATTTTAAACTGCTAAAATGTCAATAAAAGTCACTGTTAAACTGCACTGCAAAAATAGCAGTGTTATTTAAACTGTATTTTACATACTGTCCTAATGTTTTCAGAGCTAAAATAACTCTTAAGAGAGTTACTTGTACAACACTATACATGAGATATATTTACACTGTATCAAGTTAAAAAATAATTCTGATCTACACTACTAGGAGTTGATTGTTCCCGGACTCTAGAGTAAAGAGTGAAAATTCAACACTTTAAAAGAGAGGATTTAACTCTGTTTTTTAAACTCTAGTCTACCTAGCAAAAATTACAATACTGATATTTAAAATAACTTCTCCAAGAATAATAGAAATATAACATAACTACATTTATGCTATTAATCATATTTAGCAACAAAATATGTTAACACTTGACAGCCAGCATTAGAAAATGTACACTTTTTACAAATGAACACGTTTAAAGGCTTTAAAAGATTTTAAAAATAGCATGACTTTGATTTTGCATTTAAATTTTTGGTCAAATGAATTCCCGGATGTTGGAAATAACACCATCAAGTGTTGGTTAGCTGTAACTCATGTTTGATTTTACACTGGATCAAATCAGTTTTGAACTCTTATTGTTAATTTATTAAAATATAACTCAATAATGCCAACACTTTACTCTGAAATTCTTTAACACTGAGAATTTAACACTGATGAATTTGCTGTGTGTACAGTTGAACTTTCAACATTAAAGTCGAACAGAGATCAGCATCCCATAATGCAATTCACAACTGTGAATAAACAGACAACACCTCTGAATCACAAAATACGGAAACTGTTATTAACAGATGTTTTTACAGTGTTGGTACACTAGAGTTTAAAATTAAAGTGAAATTCTCTCTGTTAAAGTGTTGAATTTGTACTCTTCACACTGAAGTTAAGGAACGATCAACTCCCAGAAGTGTACACCAGAGTAGTTTTTTTTTTACTTGATACAGTGCTAATATAAATAATTTATAGGGTTGGACAAGTAACTCTCTTAAGAGTGTTAAATTATTGGGACAATATTTTCACTCATTCAGAGTTGACTTTAACTCTGTTAGAGTTGAAATGACACCACTAATTTTGCAGTGAAGCAACCTTTTTTCAGAGTGGCTACAGAATAAACAGCCTGATCTCACGAGAAAACGTAAGTATTTTACGTTTAGTCAGTTTAGTGGCTAATTCGTACGAGTTCAGTTGTACGAAATTGTACGATTTTAAAAAGGAGGCGTGGCACCTAACCCCACCCCTAAACCCAACCGTCATTGGGGGATGAGCAAATCGTACCAAATTGTACGAATTAGATCGTACAAATTCATACGAATTACCCACTAAATCAAAAAGTTACGAATTGCCGTGAGATTGTGTTGGAACAAACCACTGTTGTCCAATTAACGATTGCTTAATTAATCAAACTTGCCTACTGTAGTTAAACTAGTTAAGTGTTTAAATCGTCTTTGAAGCTCAATACTAGTATTTTTCTTAATAACTAGTAAAATATGATGTACTGTTATTATGGCAAAGACAAAAAAAAAATAAGCTATTAGAAATTGATTATCAAAACTATTATGTTGGGCCGATAAACGATATTACACTGAATCGCGATAAAATTATGTAAATAACAATGATAAACTCTGGCCTTTTTTACTCTATATTGATCTATATAGATCGACAGCAGAAATGTGCAACAATGGCAATCTAAAAGTGTGTTGATATTAGATATGTATCGAATTTTCGGTCACACAAAATGTATTGGCTGAAAATATGGTCTGCTATTTAATGGACCCTCTAATTTTTGTGGCTTTAGTCATTGTTGGGTTATTCTTTTAAATCTGGAAGCAATAACATCTTATATCAGAATATATATTGTTATTGTATAATATGGAAAAGAATTATCATGATTGGATTTATGCCATATCGCCCAGCCCTACTATTATATTTGAATATGTGTTAAAGTGTTCTCTCCATGAAACAGGAATTGGTAAATATTTGAAAAATTATTACTAAGTTTAATTAAATTTATATTGAGTTTTACAGGGCTAATAATTTTGTCTTCAGCAGCAGGTGTGTTGTCCTTTTTTGCTCATTTTTCCCACATTTATTTATTTTTTTATTTATTTTTTTATTTATTTCATTTTGTATTGTGTTTTTTTGTTTATTTATCACTTTTTTATTTTCAATTTAATTTTAATTCAATTTTAATTATTTAAATTACAATTCAATTTCAATATGAAATTATTTGAAATTATTTTTATTTGAAATTATTTCAAATATTTTATTTTATTTTATAAAATATTTTATTTAGAACAAGCATGTCCTGTATTATACTGATTTTTTTTTTGTTACTTTTTTCAAAATTTTCGTCTTTTTTCATGCGTTCTAGTAATTTGGTTTCAAATTATTGAAACAGTAGACCAAGTTCTTACAAATTATCAATCCAATCTGCTTAAAGCTCAATCATTTTAAACTGCGTTTTAGATCAAAAAGAACAAAGAGGACATCGACACCATCAAGAACAGCGGCCCGTCTGAGGATATCAAAAACCAGCTCCATCTGCTTGACACCAGAGTCACCACACTGGAGTCAAAAGTCCAGAGCATTGAACAGGTATCACAGTAATCGCACTCATATGATCATATGAACACCTTTATGACTGAATTGACCTTTAATGATGTTCTGCTTGCTCTCCCTAGACCGTCCAGCGAAAGACGTGCAGCAGTAACCCGTGCCAGAACACAGGAACATGCTTGAACCTGCTGGATGCTTTTCATTGCCTCTGTCCTGACAATTGGCAGGTCAGTCATGAAAACAGACGTCTGTGGGTGTCAATGTGTTCATGTGTGAATCAGACCTGCTGCGACACTCTTTTCTCTTTATTTTGTGCTTAAATTTGAAGATTTTACTATGAAAAAAAAATTCATTCACCTAATTTTGGGCTTTTTAGCGGTTTATAATGTTTATTCAGTCTAATGTAAAGAAAATATCCATTATACACTTTGAAGAGTTTCTTTTATCTCAGAGTTCTTGAGTTTTGTGTCTGTATATTTCAATTACAATGCATAATTCTTTAAACTGTTTTCTTAAAATATTTTTTAAAGAGAAAACAATGATGTTTTTGATCATTTATTTAAACAAAACATCCATTATACAGTTTTAACTGTTGCTTTTATCTCGCTTCAGACATTTGTGTCTGTAGAATCCAATTACAATGCATATTCCTTTAATCTGTTTTCTCAAAAGAATTTTTTGAGAGTATAAAAATGGTTTTTGAGAATTTTTATAAAAAGAAAATATTCAATATACACTTTTAAGTGTTTATTTTATCTCGCTTTATAAATTAGTGTCTGTATATTTCAATTACAATGCATAATTTTATCTGTTTTCTCAAAAAATGTTTATATTTTTGAGCAATTTTTTTGTACATTTTTTTTGAGAATTAGCGTGAAAACATCCAATATACACTTAAGTGTTTCTTTTATCTAACTTTATACATTTGTGTATTTAAATTTCTTCATTATTTTCTGATTTAGGATCATTTGTAATAAAGTAATTATATTATATTGATAAAAGAGATTTCCAAAATCCAAATCCAATTTCCAAAACTCTGTAAAATTAACATTTGACTTTATTGTGTCAAAAAACGAAATCAATTTTGATTCTTTCAATATTTAGATTTTTTTGGAAAGAAAAATGTTTAGAAAAAAATGCAAAAATAAAATGTCTTAATGTAATCAAACAGCTGGGAAATAATGATGATAAACTTTTAGTATTTTTTAACCCTGTTCACCTGCAGTGCCTTGAGACCCCTGTTTTCCCTTGATCGATTCAATTTGTCCTGCTGCTGTTTTCTCTTTATTTTTGTGCTTCGGTGTAAACATTTTTAACCTGATCTGAATTTCTCTGTCTCTCTGCAGGGTCCTACATGTGCTGTGGATGTGAATGAGTGTCAGGTGTTGGCAGGAACTCCACTTGGCTGTCAGAATGGAGCCACATGTAACAACACTCCTGGATCCTACACGTAATTCTGCGTAATTTTTCTCCTGACTGGAATTTTTTGTGACATATAAGCCTTTACATGAATACTTTCCTGCTGTTTGTCAGGTGTACCTGTACTCCAGAATGGTATGGTCCACACTGTACATCTCGCTATGATGACTGTGCTGGTGGAAGTCAAGATCTGTGTGTTCACGGCCTCTGCATTGATTCAGACCGAGTCAATCCCAATGAGGTGATTTTATTAACTAACATTTTACTGCCCCCCTCCTGCAATCTATTAACCATTTATACTACAGGGCGGTGGAGTGCTTGATTCTGATTGGCTGATGAACATTCTAAGGTAGATAAACACACAGCTAAAGTAGTCCCAGGCAGGTTTTAACCGCATCACAGATCGATAGCACTACGCCCAATGATTTTAGTTGCTCCATCTCAATTCACATACTTGTACTACATACTAAGGATGTACTTTTTTTGTGAAGGAACACTCTTATTTGACAAGTCCCCTAGAGTTTAACAGTTGAAATTTACAATTTTTAAAATTCATTTTAAATTCATTCAGCCAATTCATTCAGCCGATCTCCAGTTCAGTCAGGAGCACTTTTAGCTTAGCTTAGCATAGATCACTGAATCGGATTAGACCATTAGCATCTCACTCAAAAATTTCAACTAAAGTGTTTCAATAATCATAGCACCTGCTGCAGCCATGGTACACCAGCAAGGTTACTTGATTATTACACCAGAATGAGAGCTAGTTCTTAGCTATATCAACCTCGAAAATAACAACTTTTCATTTTCCCTCAGTCTAAGTACATGATGTAACTACAGAAGAGTCACGCTTTAAATAAGAAAAATATTAAAAATCTTTTTTTGAGCGAGATGCTAATGATCTAATCCAAAAAGTGCTCCCGCCAGACACATATATCGGCTGAATAGATTAAGAAATGGTAAGACTCAACTGTATAACTCTAGTGGAGCTGTACAATTAGCCTTTTTGGCAGTTAATTGAAGGAACAGTAAAGTGTTCCTTCAAATCAGCACATGACCAGCAAAGAACCAGCTTTAACCAGCAGAACAAGTTTAAACCAGCAAGAAAACAGCTTAAACCAGCACATGAACAGTAAAGAAGCAGTTTAAACCAGCAAAAACAGCTTAAACGAGTACAAAATCAGCAAAGAACCAGCTTAAACCAGCAGAGAACCAGTTTAAACCAGCAAAAAAAGCTGCTTAAACCAGCATGTAAACAGCAAAAGAACCAGCTTAAACCAGCAAAGAAGCAGTTTAAACCAGCAAAAAGCTGCTTAAACTAACATGTAACCAGCAAAGAAGCAGTGTAAACCAGCAAAAACTGCTTAAACCAGTACAAGATAAGCAAAGAACCAGCTTAAACCAGCAAATATGCAGTTTAAACCAGCAAAAAAATACTTCAACCAGAAACACCAGCTTAAACCAGAAAAGAACTAGATTAAACCAGCAAAAAAAAAAACTGCTTAAAGCAGCTTAAAGCAGCAAAGAAGCAGTTTAAACTAGCAAAAAACTGCTTAAACTAGCCCATGACCAGCAAAGAACCAGATTAAATCAACAAACAACCAGTTTAAACCAGCAAAAAAACTGCTTAAACCAGCAGATGACCAGCAAAGAACCAGTTTAAACCAGCAAAGTGAATTTTCCAGTGAATTATTACTAAATGATGCATTGTTATATAATAATTCAGTGGTCTGTCATCAGTTATTCCTTGTATATTCTAGTCTTACAGAATATTGTTAACGCACTCTTAATATTTAACTCAAGCATGACCATTCATTTATCCTTTGAACTTGTCAGACTCTTGTTAAATTCAATGTAAAAAAAAATTAAAGTCATGCGTCTCTTTAATTCCTCATTTCAGCCCAAGTATAAGTGTATCTGTGATGCCGGCTGGACGTCTCCACCCGGAGTGTCTGCATGCACCGCTGATATTGATGAGTGCAGTCTTCCCAGCAAACCCTGCTCCACAAACCCTCCCGTGGAGTGTTTCAACACGCTGGGCTCCTTTTACTGCGGGGCCTGTCCTCCAGGTCAGATCTCTCATGCCAGCTGAGACATGCCAGATTACATTATTGTCATCTTGTCAGTAGTTCATCTTTTTATATTTAAGATTATTGACACATTTATAATTTTGTGGTTCCTCCAGGATGGCAGGGTAACGGTTACAGCTGCCAAGATGTCGATGAATGTGCCACAAACAACGGAGGCTGTTCTACTTCCCCTTTTGTGCCTTGTCTCAACACTATGGGCTCCTTCCACTGCGGACAGTGTCCTCCAGGTGAAGCTCACGTCCTGATTCTCATGCACTTTAAGGGGGCACTTTTTAGGAGTGTGCTAAATCACATTATCAACTAGCTAAACACTTTAGGAACTAGGAACAATGTGCTATCAAGAGACTAATCCTTAGTATAGTAAAAGTGTACTAGCCTAACCATGTGTTCTGGCATAATGATTAACATTTGTACACTGTAGGTACTGTAAGCATGCTAAAAATATGCTAGCAAAATGTTTAAGGATGCTACAAAGCTGTTAGAAGCTAGCATTGTTGTAAAACATCCTAATATTATGCTAAAACATGTTAGCAATTATGAAAAATGTGCTAGCAACAGGCTAACCCTTTTCTTTATTATAGAAAAGTGTAGTAGCCTAACCATGTATTCTGGCATAATGATTAACATTTGTAGACTGTAGGTACTTAAGCATGCTAGAAATTAGCAAGCAACATTATTAAGGAGGCTAAAAAGGTGTTAGAAGCTAGCAATGTAGTAAAACATGTTAATAATATACTAAAACATGCTACAACAATGAAAAATGTGCTAGCAACAGGCTAAACCTTACCTTTATTTTAGTAAATAATGATTAACGTGTACCTTGTTGTTATGTTAGCAACTAGGAAAACATATTGCCAACAGGCTAACCTACCAAAGGTGTACTAACCTATCTGTATTATGGCATAATGATTAACATTTTTACACTGTAGGTACTTAAGCATGCTTGAAATATGCTAGCAACATGTTTAAAGATGTTCCAGGAGTTAGAAGCTAGCAATGTAAGCTAGCAATGTGGTAAAACATGCTAATAATATCCTATAACATGTTAGCAACTGCAAAAAAGTGCTAGAAACAGGTTAAATCTTACCTTTATAACAGTAAGTGTAGTAGCTTAGCCATGTATTCTGGCATAACGATTAACATTTGTATACTGTAGGTACTGCAAGCATGCTAGAAATATGCTAGCAACATGTTGAAAGATGCTACAAAGGTGTTAGAAGCTAGCAATGTTGTAAAACATGCTTGTATTACGCTAAAACATGTTACCAACTATGAAAAATGTGCTAGCAACAGGCTAATCCTTACCTTTATTTTAGTAAAAGTTTAGTAGCCTAACCATGTATTCTGGCATAATGATTAACATTTGTACTCTGCAGGTACTGTTAGCATGCTAGAAATATTCTAGCAACATGTTTAAGGATGCTACAAAGGTGTTAAAAGAGAATAATGTGGTAAACGTGCTAATAATAAGCTAAAACATGTTAACAACTACGAAAAATGTGCTAGCAACGGGTTAACCCTTACCTTAATTATATTAAAGATGTAGTAGCCTAACCATGTATTCTGGCATAATGATTAAAGTGTACACTGTTGGCAACTGGCTAACCTACAGTATTAAAGATGCACTAACCTATCTGTATTTTGGCATAATAATGATTAACATTTGTACACTGTAGGTACTGTAACCATGCTAGAAATATGCTAGCAACATATTGAAAGATGCTACAAAGGCATTAGAAGATGGCAATGTGGTAAAACATGCTATTAATATCCTAAAACATGCTAGGAATGTGCTAAATCACATTAACACAACCATATAAAACATGTTACCAACTTTGTAAACATGCTTGAAATATGCTAGCAACATCCTGCAAGATGTTAAAAGGAATACTAGCTGTAAGAAATGATCAAATGTATTATAAAACAATGTGGCGGTGCTAAATCACATTACTAATCAGATATAATGCTATAAATAGCTAGTAACGTGTTAGCAGCATGTTAGAACATGCTATCAATGCTGTTAGCTGCTAATTTTGAGTGTTTTTTTTATTTTTGATGGCAAATCTGTATTTTTAGCATCAGAATTTGAGTCATCATTGTCACATGATCCTTCAGAAAGAGTTTTAATATATCCAATTGCTGCTTAAGAAACATTTATCAATTTTATTAATGTTCATTATGAATTTCATGCATTTTTGCTTAATAAATGTATTAATTTGGATCTGTCAAGCTCAAAGAATCCCAATAAAGGCAGCTCATATGTTTTCTAGAAGCTTCTTAAAGCATTATAAGCAAGTTACATCAAAGTCATTTCAGGTGATCTGTGCATTTAATATGTTAATCTTTGAAATCAAGACTTGTCCTACTTTTACTTTTTATATCATAATTTCCCTCCAGAGATGCATGGGAGAATGAAACCTAGCTATTTATAGAGCAACTCCCATGTTTGTTGGTCTTTTCAGCACAACCTTCCATAAAAAATCCTGCTGAATCATGTTTTATTTTGCTCTCTGAAATATATTTCAATGAGAGACAGATGCTTGTAGTTTCATTTTAATCCCACAGGGAGTGACGGCCATATAAACTCAGGCTGGAGAGATGCATTAGCTGGGTTCATTGAGTACAGTGCTGTCTGCTCATCCTGCTAATACATTCAGCTTTACAAGTCTCAATTGACTGCTAGATTGCAGAGGAAGACCAGACACACTGAAACCATACAGCTAAAATAGCCATTAAATGTAAGATGAGCTTGCTTGACCCCATGTGTGTGTCTTCAGGCTATGAGGGAGACGGGAAGACTTGCACTCAAGCTGACATCTGCTCCACCAACAATGGAGGATGTTTTCCACTGGCTTCCTGTACTTCAACTCCAGGTACACACACTCATAACTTTACTGTAGTTAGTCTTTATGGCAGCGCATGACCACCAGTTGCATTTATGTTATGACCGTATCAATAAAAGTGTGTTAAATTGTGTTGTAATGAAAGTTCCTGTTGTAAAAGACATAATAGCTATCTGTATCTATTTTTACATGTTTGTTTTAGTCTTAGTGTTTGTCTTTTAAATTTAAATATATAATTTGTTATATTAATTCATGTTAGTCAGCTTCATTATTTTTGTAGACATAAACGTGAAATTAACAGGCAAGAAAAAAATTATTTAAGGTTTAAATAATATATATAATAGTATTGTATTTGTAATAATAATTCTAATAATAATATTGTAGGGAAGAATCTGAATTGGAGCATAAAAAAATAGTAATTGTGTACAACAAAAAAGAAATTGTGTGTACTACAATTGTGTGATAAAGTCTCAATTACCTTTTTATTTTATTTATTTTGGGTTTTATTTTGTTTTCTGTGTCTGTGTTCTATTCAAACTACAATTGAATCATTACAAATAAATACAAAACCAAAATATAGATTTTTTAAATTATCAACTTTTTATCAAATTATCAACTGGATTTTAGTTCAAGTTCACTTCTTTGTTTCCATTATTTGAGCAGTTACAAGTTTTATATGCTGCATTATATTATTCATTCATTCATTTATTTACCTTCGACTTAGTGCCTAATAATCTGGCCCCAGTGGAATGAACCGTCAACTTATCCAGCATATGCTTTACACAGTGGATGTCCTTCCAGCTGCAACCCAGCACTGGGAAACACCCATACACTCTCACATTCATACACATACACTACGGACAATTAAGCTTACCTAATTCACCTATAGCGCATGTCTTTGGACTGTGGGGAAACCGGAGCTCCCAGAGGAAACCCACGCGAACACAGAGAGAATATGCAGACTCCACACAGAAATACCAACTGATTCAGCCGGGGCTCAAACCAGCGACCTTCTTGGTGTGAGGCGATTGCTAACCACTGAGCTACCGTTTTGCCTCGCATTATAATATATTCTGATTATTCATTCATTTATTTTCTTTTCAGCTTAGTCACTTTATTAGTCTGGGGTCGCCTCAGCGGAATGAACCGCCAATTTATCCAGCGTATGTTCTATGCAGCAGTCGCCAACTGACATTGGAACCAGCGACCTTCTTGCAGTGAGGTGACAGTGCTACCCACTGCGCCACCGTGCCACCCCATATTCTGATTATATTATTTTAAATGATATATTTTTGCTAGATTCCACAGTTTTTATATTTATAATATCCTTATATTATAATATGTTTATATATATAAATATATTATATATATATATATATATATATATATATATATATATATATATATATATATATATATATATATATATATATATACATATATATATATACATATATATATATATATATATATATATATATATATACATATATATATATATATACATATACATATATATATATATATATATATATATATATACATATACATATATATATATATATATATATATACATATATATACACATATATATATATATATATATATATATACATATATATATATATACATATATATATATACATATATATATATATACATATATATATATATATACATATATATATATATATATATATATATATATATATATATATATATATATATATATATATATATATATATATATATATATATATACATATATATATATATACATATATATATACATACATATATATATACATATATATATATATATATATATATATATATATATATATATATATATATATATATACATATATATATATACATATATATATATAATATTATTGAAATGCATTTTATAATTATTTTCTAATTTTTTCTTTTTTTTTTTGCAGTTTATTTGATTATAAGTCATTAAATTTTGTCAGCCAGTACTTTTGTTATCTCATCTTTGCCATAATTAGCTCAATATTTAGTCATATTTAATTATAGTTATTCATTTTTGACAATCACACTTACAATTTCATTCATTCGTTTTCCCTCGGCTTAGTCTCTAATTTATCAGAGGTTGCCACAGTGGAATGAACCGCCAACTATTCCAGCATACGTTTTATGCAGTGGATACCCTTCCAATCACAACCCAGTACTGGGAAACACCCATACACTCCTACATTCACACACACTCATACACTACGGCCAATTTTGTTTACCTAATTCACCTGTAGCGCATGTCTTTGGACTGTGGGGGAAACCGGAGCACTTGCAATTTCAGTTATACATTAAATAACATCATCATTTATTTGCCTCTGATTCCAGGAAGCACTATCCCGTTATGCACCTGTCCTCCTGGTTTTGTTGGTAATGGCTACGGACCCACAGGCTGTACTCAGATCAGTGACATTTGTGGCACTAGTAACCCTTGCGTAAATGGTCAATGTGAGGTAAGTAACTTTCCATTGTTCTGTTTCCATCAAAATACTGCAGTCAACATGTTTTTTACATTTTATTTCTTGCAATCTCTCAGATTTCCATTTTTTAAGTATACATTTTTTTGTTTCAGTGCTTGCAAACAAAATAAAATAGCTTTTGTGGTACTGTAGGTCACGTGAATGCATGTGGTAAAACATGCTAGTAATATGCTATGTGGTAAAACATGCTAGTAATATGCTAGAACATGCAAACCCAGTGTCTTGTTTCTCTTATTTAAGGGTGCTACAAAGTTGTTAGAAGCTAGCAATGTGGTAACACATGCTAATAATATCTTAAAACATGTGAGCATCTATAAAAAATGTGCTAGCAACAGGCTAACCCTTACTTTTATTATAGTAAATGTGTAGTAACTATGTATCATGGCATAATGATTGGCATTTGTACACTGTAGGTACTGTAAACATGCCAGAAATAGGCTAGCAACATGTTTAAGGATGCTACAAAGGTGTTTGAATCTAGCAATGTGGAAAACATGCTAATACTATTTTAAAACATGTTGGCAACTATGAAAAATGTACTAGCAACAGGCTAATCCTTACCTTTATTTATATTAAATGTGTAGTAGCCTAACTGTGTATTATGGCATAATGATTATACAATTATGATGCTACAAAGGTGCTTGAAGCTAGCAATGTGGTAAAACATGCTACTAATATGCTAGAACATGCTAACCCAGTGTCTTATTTGTCTTATTTAATGGTGCTACAAAGGTGTTAGAAGCTAGCAATATGGTAGCACATGCTAATAATATCTTAAAACATGTTAGCAACAATGAAAAACTGTAACTGTAGGTTAGGTACTGTAGGTACTGTAACCATGCTAGAAATATGCTAGCAACATGTTTAAGGATGCTACAAAGTTGTTAGAAGCCAGCAAGTTGGAAAACATGCTAATAATATCCTAAAACATGTTAGCAACTAGGAAAAAATGTGATGGCAACAGGCTAACCCTTAGCTTTGTTAATTATAGTAAAAGTGTAGTAGTAAAAGTGTAGTAGCCTAACCATGTATTGTGACATAATGTAGGTACTATAAGCATGCTAGAAATATGCTAGAACATGCTAACCCCGTGTCTTATTTGTAAGTATTTAAAAAATTGTGTTTTCCTCACAATCTCTATGCAGAACACAGCCACTGGTTATATCTGTCGATGTGACCCGGGCTGGGCAGGTCAGAACTGCGATCAGAACATAAACGAATGCTCCAGCAATCCCTGCCAGAACGGAGGAACCTGCACTGATGGCATCAATGGCTACACCTGTACTTGCACAGCACAGTGGACCGGCCCGCAGTGCCAGACTCCACAGCAAGGTGTGTATGTTTGCTGCACATGTCAGTTGGTAATGGTGTATGGGAATTTTTCAGACTAGTAACTTCATGATCTGTGATGTGCTTCAGAGTGTGGAGGAATTCTGGAAAGTCCAGCAGGCACCTTCAGCTACCCTAATAATCCAGGAACCGGTGATTATGATCACCAGGTCAGCTGTGCTTGGGTCATCAGAACTGACCCGAACCAGGTAAAGGTCCATTATTTAACATACATATAGTTGTCAATATAAGTCAAAATTATTAGCCCTCATGTGAACTTTTTATTTAATTTTTTTTATCAAATATTTCCCAAATGATGTTAAACAGAGCAAGGAAACATTCACAGTATTTCCTATAATATTAATTTCTTCTGGAGAAAGTCTTATTTGTTTTATTTTGGCTAGAATAAAAGCAGTATTTATTATTTTTAAGCCATTTTAAGGTCAATATTATAGAAATTAAACAAAAAAAAAACCTGCTAGAAGAGAAAGGCCAGCCTTGTTTAGCTTATAAAAAGCCAACACTAAGTTTAATAGCCTCTTACTGCAAGCTATACCTAATAAAGTGGCCAGTGAGTACAGTTTAACTAAATCAGAGTATCCACAGGGTCTTAAAAAGTCTTAAAATGTCTTTAATTAAAAAAAATATTTTAGGCCTTAAAGTCTTATATTCACTGAAATGTGTCTTAAATCGTTTTTTAACAATGATATTTAATTTTCCTCTGTCCAAGTAAAGCTGCAGTCACACTGGACTTTTCTCCCATAGACTTCCATTCATACACACACGAACGCGTCAGACCAGAAACGCAAGTTCGTGCGTCAAGTTTCGCAGATTGCTGTGTTGGAAAGTTCAAGCTTGGTGAACTCTGACCTGCGAAATTGCATCACTTGACTGCGTGAGACCAATCGAGGATCAAAACATGACCTCTCTGGACAGAAATGTAAAATATGGACTAATCACTCGCTTTTTTAATGTCTAATCATCTTGCATAATCCTGCCCCTTTTCGCAGTGCCGTACGACAGAATTTCGCAAGCTCGAACTCTTGTGTGAATGCAGCTTAAAGCTACACAATCAGGCCGACATCAATCCAATCACCAACAATTCATCTTAATAAAACCTTTTTTTAAATATTCAAGATTATATTTAAGTTTTTTTATTGCAAAGAGAGACAATTTACAGTAGCTGTCAAAAATATTTTACAGTAATTCATCCAAATGAATTCCCTAATTCCCAGGCAAAGAAAATTAAGAACAATTACACAATTCCTCATGATAATAACAATATATTAATAAAGCAATATATCTCTTTATGTTATCTTCCATTTATACAAAAACTCTTTACAGAAGTAAGGGGGAGTCGACATAATACCTATAAATAGGCATGAAACTTAAGGATTTATTACAGAAACGCATTAGGTTGAAAAGAAGTTATAGTCAATCAGTTTGGACTAAAAGACAACAAATATATATATATATATATATATATATATATATATATATATATATATATATATATATATATATATATATATATATATAAATTTTTTTTTTTTTTTTTTTTTTTTGATTATTTATGTAACTCTCCACAGTAAATATACTTCTGACAATGTTAAACTTGTCATTATTTGTCAAAACGAAATATTATGTTGAAAAATGTGTATACAACTACAGTTTTCTTGTTTTGACAAATTAAAGTATGTCACTAAGAAATAATTACACTTGGTTCCAAGTAAAAAAAAATCCATTGGCCCAACCGGGCTATTAGAAATAATCATTAGTGTTTAACCTTGTATAAGTATAAAATATCATTCATAATGGTCTTAAAAGGGTCTTAAAAGTCTTAAATTTGATAAACTTGATAAAACTTGCAGAAACCCTGATTACCTGTCATAATTAGAGGAAGGAGGACTCAAGCGCAGAATGAGTGAAGGGGGTGTTTGTTGACAAATGTGACTGCGTAATAGTGTGTTTGGTGGAGAATAGTTCTAGGCATGATGAATAGGGTAGTCCTGGGTGGAGCAGACAGACGAAAGGGGTAGTACTGGAGAGTCCTGGATGAAGCAGTCAGCAGCTACAGAATGTCAAGAGACTGAGCAGGGATGCTCAGGCCAGGCAGGAGGCAGTGAAGGCCTAGGAAGAGACACTGCAAACCAGAAATCCTGGAGAGAAGTCATCTCACCAGTAGCAGCCTTAAGTAACTTAACTTACTGAAATAAAAGAATAAAAGCAGTGAGAAAATAAAACCAATAAAGAAAATAAACAGTTAAGCAGCAATATTAAATAAATAAGATGAAGAATATAAATACTATGAAAGGATAAACTGAACAGGGTGGACACTAAGAGCCTACAGACTACAATGAGCAAAGACATGAGGGAAGAAAGCGCAGTATAAAGGGAGGAAAGAGCATTAGGTCCAGGTGTAGACACTGAGACTAACGAGAACCAGATAAGGGCTAAACAAGGGGGCATGGCATCTGGAAACAAGGAGGGAGGAACAGAGGAGCACATGGTAAACACAAACACAGGTTGAGCCATGTGCTTAGACACAAGATAAACATAGACACGTAGACAACACAGAAATGACAGACAAGGAAGGGCTCTGACATAAATGCGATTTGTCTTTCATGTGGTCAATAATCTGTTGTTCTTCCCAGATTCTCCGGATCACCTTCCCTTTTTTCGACATTGAGAACAGCGCATCTTGCAACTTTGATTTCCTGCAAGTCCATGATGGCGAAAGCGCTTCGGCTTTTATGATTGGAAAATACTGTGGCAGCGCCGCCCCAGCCGAACTCTTCAGCTCCCACAATTCTCTGTACTTCTGGTTTCGCTCTGATCATTCGGTCAGTGCTGGCGGCTTCACTGTGGCCTGGCAGTCACAAGCACCAGGTAAATCATCAACTTAAGGCTGATTTATACTTTTGCGTGGTTGCATAGCCCTCGCCGTGACCGTCGCAGATGCTGACGCGCACCTCTCACACAATGTAACGAGTGTGGGTGGAGGTGAGAGCTGCGTGAGCCCGATAGAGCAAGTGTTTAGAAGTGTAGAGTCACGTGAAGGTGTACTAGATGGAAACTGTTGTTTTTTGTTTACCTTATGATTAAAGTTGTTGCACGTCTGCCGATTCCCTTCTCAAAATGAGCGAGTTTGAGCCACTTGTACATTAAGGTAGCGTTCAGAATAAACAAAACAGCAGCGAAGAAACTCGACACAGAGGAACATAACACCTACTGCCAGCTAGCGTTTCTGAAGCGTTATTGCAGAGCAACACAAACAGGGTACAGAAGTATAAATGCACGGCTACACGCATTGCATGCGCCGTAAGTCATGCCGATCACTCGGCGCAGAAGTAAAAATCAGGCTTAAGCCGAAGGAAAAGGAATGAATAAATAACATCACACTATTCAATTCAATTCACCTTTATTTGTATAGCGCTTATACAATGTAGATTGTGTCAAAGCAGCTTCACATAAAAGGTCACAGTAAATAGGAACAGTGTAGTTCAGTTTGTAGTGTTTAAGTTCAGTTCAGTTTAGCTCAGTTCAGTGTGGTTTAATAATCACTACTGAGAGTCCAAATATTGAAGGGCAAATCCAACGATGCGCAGCTCTACAGATCCCAAACCATGCAAGCCAGTGGCGACAGCGGAGAGGGAAAAAACACTTCACTAATGGCGGAAGTGAAGAAAAAAAACCTTGAGAGAAACCAGGCTCAGTTGGGCACGATCATTTTAATTTCTCCGCTGGCCAAACGTCTTGTGCAGAGCTGCAGTCTCAGTGGCGGAGGCTGGAAGCTGGCCTCAGCAAAGACTCGTCTGTCTCTGGAGCGTCACAGGAATCAGTCTCATGTTCTCCACTCTTCCATGACCATCACAGTAGCTGCTCAGGATTCGGCCTGGTCCAGGATATGGAAACCTTGGGATCATCTCGTCGTTGGTCTTGGATCGAATCAGTGACTCTGCATAGTCTGAGGGCCTCGGGAAGAGTATCCCCAGGTGGAAATGGAGAATAAAGAAAATAATTAGCGTAGCTGATGTTCACAGTGTATATCAACAAGATGCATAACCTGTGTGGAAGCCCCCTAAGTGGTGCACTAAGTGTATGCTTTACTGAACAGATAGGTCTTTAATCTAGTTTTGAATTGGGAGAGTGTGTCTGAGCCTCGGACGTTATCAGGAAGGCTATTCCAGAGTTTAGGAGCTATAAATGAGAAGGCTCGACCTCCTTTACTCGACTTTGCTATTCTAGGTACTACCAGAAGCCCTAAGTTTTGAGACCTTAAAGAGCGAGTTGGATTGTAGCGAGACAGAAGATTGGTTAGATAAACAGGAGCTAGATTATTTAAAGCTTTATATGTAAGAAGCAATATTTTAAATTCAATACGAAATTTAAACACTACTGGGAAAGAAACTTTTTTTAAAAAATTAAACTTGTGTTAAATTTGTTTAGTTGCATTGTTAGGTTGATGGTTTGCATGTTAAGTGGAACAATGCATTATATACAGTTGAAGTCAATATTATTAGCAAAATTATTATTCAAACATTTCACAATTGATGTTTTACAGTGCAAGGAAATTTTCACAGTATTTCCTATAATATTTTTTCTTCTAGTTTTTTTGAAAGTCTTGTTTTATTTCGGCTAGAATAAAAGCTAAATAAATAAATAAAAGCAGAATAAAAATAATTTAATTTACATTTATTCCACTTCTCTTTCAGTGTGTGGTGGACAGTTGACCAACACATACGGGGACATCAAGTCACCTGGTTACCCAGGTAACTATCCACCAAACCGGGACTGTTATTGGACGGTGAATGTGAACCCCGGTCTGCTCATCACATTCGCTTTTGGCACTCTCAGCCTGGAGCATCACGATAACTGTAACTTTGACTTCCTGGAGGTACACAAGGCTTGTATCCACATTAAATTGAAGTGTTTTCTGTGTAGATGTGCTTCAGTTTCTGGCTTTATTTTGCAGATCAGAGATGGACTGCTGCCTGAAGACTCTCTTCTGGGAAAATACTGCAGTACAGCATCACCACCACCTCTACAGACCACAGGACCATCAGCCTGGATCCACTTTCACTCAGATTTCAGCATCAGCGATCGTGGATTTCACATCACGTACACTACTTCACCATGTAAGTGAAATTTATGCTGTAAAACTCAGATAATGGGGAACAGAATAGAAAGGACTATAGACCTGTACACCATTCAAAAGTCAACAATTTATGTAATATCATGTAATATTTTTTCTTTAATAGTATCTCATGCCTCACCAAGGATGCATTTATTTGATTGATAATACAAGAACTGTAATGTTGTCAAATATTATTAGAATTAAATTGTTTTTGGAATAGATTAATCACAATTAATCACGTCCAAGACAAAAGTTTTTTTTCACATTAGTTATATTTATATATATATATATATATATATATATATATATATATATATATATATATATATATATATATATATATATATATATATATATATATATATAAATAAATAAATATATATATATATATATATATATATATATATATATATATATATATATATATATATATATATATATATATATATATATAAATAAATATATATATATATATATATAAATAAATATATATATATATATATATATATATATATATATATAAATATATATATATATATATATATATATATATATATATATATATATATATATATATATTATTATTATTATTATTATTATTATTATTATTATTATTATTATTTTCATTTATTTAATTTTTTTTTTGTTTAAAACTTTATTAATCGCCTAGGGGCAATTCATTCTGACATGGTGGTGCTTCACATATAACAAGAATGACACTTGACACAATAAACACCAACACTAAACATCAAGTACACAAACAAAAAACTGTGAAAAAAACCCAATAATAATAAATAATAATCCATGGATTAACTCCATTTATTACGTAACTGAATTGCTTAAGGCACAAAGTGAATTTATAACTATTTGTGAAACATCTTATTGTCCTTAGATGTCACCCAAAGGGCATCCACTTAAAATATTTGTGCTATCTCCAAGTATTTTATGTGCCATCCACAACATCTGCTGTTCGTAATAGGATGCAAGACTTCACAGGGGAACTCCTAGTTATTGTAAAGCACAAATTAACAATGCCTTGAAGACGATTCTTGTTTTTTATAAACAATGAAATAAAGGAAACCAGCAAATAAAGGAAAGGATATATATATATATATATATATATATATATATGTGTGTATATATATATGTGTGTATATATGTATATGTGTGTTTATAAAATATATTTTTTGATTTGGTCTAATATGCCAATTTTGGTGATTAGGAAACATCTTTTATTGTTATATTTTTCCAAAACAGTTTTTCAATTTTATTTATTTATTTTTTTTTAAATAATGAATGTCTTGTCAGTCACTTTTGATCAGTTTAAAGCCTCCTTTTAGAGTAAGAATGTAAACTGAGCCCATACATCTGAATTAGGGCTGCACGATTAATCGAAAAAAGATCATGATTTCAATTCGACCCCCATACTCGATCTTAATCCTGCATCTCTGCGATTTAGCCAATTATATTTTCAAGTTCGGGAGCAGCATAAAGGAGGTGCACAAGTCTTCACATTGTTTTACTGTATATACATTCCACAGCAACATGGACACCTCCAAATGGCGTTGAAAGAGACACATGCTGTATTTATTAGGTATAATTCACCCAAAAATTAAATTTCTGTCTTAATGTAATGTATTCGTGGCTGCAAAACGCACGTGAGCTGACGCACTGTTTTTTTAACTACTGAGAGGACTTGTCCGTGAATTATGTGTGAACAGAACCGGCATAGACTGTGGATAACCGGTAATAAAGTTGTAAATAATGCTCATTTTGTTGCAGGGGGTGCAGGAAGGATGATTTGCTTGTATATTTTTTTCTCAAAGTGATCAGCAATGAAAGTAAAAACCAGCTCGCACATCATTTAAATGAATATATCGCATTTTAGAGTTATGATTACGACAAGCATTTGATATGCTTTTTCTCTCAAAGTGAACACAAAGTGTTGTGCATGAAAATAAATGTTTAACAGTGTCACTATAACTACCCTATAGCCCATGTAACGTTGAATATAATGCATGAATGAATCTGATAATGACAAATGTCTGATTTTACGAGTGAAAAGACGGGCTAATAATGTTGTCAATGACGGATTGCAAGCACATGTCTCAAACACAATAATTCAGCTTTAGAATTATGAATAGTTGTATTCTGATGTCATCACTTTACTGTGTGTTAACAACCAGGACAGATTTAAAGTCTGTTCAAGTCCACCATTCAAGTCTATACAAAATGTATTATTTTAACCAAAAGTAGACCTACACACAGGCCTAATATTATTATTGTTGTTTTACCATATGTTTGAGAAATAAGGATAATAATAGCCTACTCATATTAACCTTTATTTTACATCTACATAACCGTGAGAAAATCGTGATCTTGATTTGAAACAAAAAATATTGTGATTTTCATTTCAGCCAGAATCGTGCAGCCCTAGTCTGAACTTCAATATGGCTTAATGATTTTCTGAACTTGATGACAACGTTTTCTTGTTTGCAGCCGGTGCTTTTAAATGGCTTGTAAAATGTGAAATGTGTGCCATAAATGTAATGCATTAGCAGTAGCTGCACTGAATTGAGGATCATTGCTTCCAAAGTGCAATATTGTCCTTTTTAAATGCTTATAAAGCAGTTTATTTGTGTTATATAGTTGTTAAAAGTCACATAGTAAGTGTTATAAACTCAAAGTGGAACATGATGCTGGGTTCAAGTGGGCAAAGTAGTTGAGTGTAATGTGATTTTCTCTGTCATCAGCTGATCCAGGCTGCGGGGGCGTCTTCACAGACACAGAGGGCATCATCATCTCTCCTAACTGGCCTAATAACTATGCTCACAACAGACAGTGCATATATATCATCAGAATGCCACGCAGTGAACAGGTGGCGCTCAACTTCACCCACATGGACCTGGAGACTCACACCGGCTGTCTTTTTGACTTTGTGGAGGTACGGTTTGTGTAATCAAAAGAGTGAGTAGACATCGAAGGCTGCATTTACACTGCATGGTTCCAGTGACACAATTCTGATTGTTTTTCTCCCATGTGGCATAGATTGGATATGGCTAGACCCACACGGAATCCGCACACGCAGAAATCTGCAGGTTTTTAGCCTATCATTGTGTACGTTTACATGGACACCAATAATTCGATTTTAATACGATTAAGACAATACTCTGATTACGGGTCTTCCATGTAAACATCGATTTTTTGATTGGTTTAATCCGATTAAGGTCATAATCTGGCTGCACGGTGCCGCAGTGGGTAACACGATCGCCTCACAGCAATGTCGCTGGTTCGAGCCTCAGCTGGGTCAGTTGGCGTCTCTGTGTGGAGTTTTCTTGTGGGTTTCCTCCAGGTGCTCAAGGGTTTCCTCCAGGTGCTCAAGTCCAAAGACATGCAATATAGGTGAATTGGGAAGGCTAAATTGTCCGTAGTGTATGTGTGTGAATGGATTTGTGTGGATGTTTCCCAGTGATGGGTTGCACCTGGAAGGGCTGCGTAAAACATATGCTGTATAAGTTGGTGGTTCATTCCACTGTGGCGACCCCAGATTAATAAAGGGACTAAGCCGAAAAGAAAATGAATGAATGAAGTTCATATTCGAACTAAACAGAAATGGAATTAAGACATGTGGAGTATGCCGATTTTAGTCACATCATTGAGGTACAGTACAGACATGTAAACACAGCAATCAAACTATTAGGATTTTCGCCACATTTTGCGACAGGATAGTCTATACACACATGGCTGTTTGACACTATTCCCCTCACCTACCGAGTCAATGAAGGACCACAGATACCTGCATCGTGAAATGAGTTTTTTTCCCATATGGTGTTTAAAACAACACTCTTCCAGCAGTTCATACTCGTATCCAATATCTTGTTTGTCATGGAGGGCATGCTTGAAATGTTCCTGAATGAAAGTAGAAGTGCCAAACTGCAGTTAAAGTCGACAAATTAAAAATGAAACACCCAAAATTACATGAAACTCCGGAGGTAAAATGGATAGCGCGGTGACGCAATGATGTTAATCGATGTATGTGCTGTAACATGAAACTGGATCATGGAATTAACATTCAAAAAGCAACTCATGAAAACACCTTACTACTATTATTGACTTATTCAGATTAAGGCAAATAATTCGATTACTGATGTCCATGTAAGCTCAGTCAGTGAGTCTATTTATTTACTTGTGTAAATGTGTGTAAATTTAGATCTATTTTTAAATTAATTTCAGTAATATCACTGACTAATATGAAAATGTTCATATCATTTATTTACAATACAGTTTGTAAAGTAATATTTTCTGTCTTTTAGTAGACATATATGAAAGACTTGCTTTGTTTACTAATTAGGCAAGGCAAGGCAAGGCAAGACGAATTTATTTATATAGCACATTTCGTACACAGTGGCAATTCAAAGTGCTTTACATAAACAAGAAAAAAAGAGACAAGTATAAATAAAAAAAAAATAATAATAATAATATAAAAACAGCATAAAGACATATTCCATATTCGATGGTGTTTCCATATTCCAAAACACCGTCTTATCATATTTTCTCATTTTACTCTGGGACTTCCCCATTCTGGTGATCACCCTCCCTCTGTGAACTTTTTCTGATTAATCTATTGGACGTCTCCAACAGATTCGATTTTTCTCTTAAAAACGAAAAGTTAAGCTTTACAGCTCTAATTATGTGTCCTCCAATTTCAGCTTCTTTCTGGAAGTAAATCGCACGGCCCCTGATTTCTACCCCCTCCCAGGAGTAGATCACTTTAGCTAGCCAAACGTAATAAAAGGTATTGATTAAGTGGATCTAATTGAATTCGCATTTTAAACATTATATAAAAGTTAAAAAGGTATTATTTTTCATTTCATATATTACATTTTTAGTTGCGATACTCCCAAAATCATTCCAGATAAATCCGCAAATTACAAAATTCTCACCAGATATAGCAAAAAATGTCCACAGTTTCTGTCTGGCCCTAGATATGGCCCACGGATGTATAAGCAGGTAAAAATCACTTGGATTCTGTTTTTCTTAAATCAGATTCAGGCCTTGTTCATAAATGTGGAAATGGATCTGATATGAATCGTATACGTGTCATCCTATCTCTGTGTAAGTAGTAGATTAGGTAGATCAGATTTTCACTTCGCACGTCATTAAAAACGTATGCGAATGACATCAACTCTGATGCTTTCATTTCTGAACAGACTTCAGTCCCAAACCTTAAATCTCATATACACATAGATATAAAATAAAGCTTTTATATTGTCATGTAGCACAAGTCAATGCATTTAAAGAGTTGCCCAAAGTTGGCCCATGATAGCCTTTGATTTGGCCCACCATCCCATCTGAGAAGAGAGGGAGAATTATGAGGATGTTTAGAGCCTGTAATTTTTAATTTAACGTAATCTTTTTTTGTTTGTTTGTTTTATTGTTACAAAAAATCTAACTGAAGTGAAATGCTATTTTAATTAAAAGTTGTAAATAATCCAGATTTTTTTTAAATGTACGTACTGTCACCTGACGGATAGAAAACAGTGCAGAGACATCAGTGAGCAAATGAAGTCAAAATCAGATTCTGCTCGACTAATGTATAGTGCATTGAACTCCACTGTGTTATAAATTTTTTTACTGTAAGTTATAATTTAAACGTATACTACATTAGGTTATGTGATTTAAAGTAATGTTTTCTATTTATTTTTAAACCATATGAAATTAATTAAGAAATTACCTACTGTATGGCAACTTTAAATTTCAGCTCACGGCTCTAAATGATATTTGGTTTTTGGCCATTCATACAAAAAAGTTTGGGCACCACTGATTTAGAGAGAGGCAGAGAGAGGGAACGAGAGCGACATCCACCATGTAAACTAATATAAAGCTATTGCATATATCACATGCATAAATCACGCCATGGACATGACGCTAAGATGCCTACTGGTTTAAAAAAGCCTAGATTAAAAAACATGGCCAAATGAGAACTTTTTTTGTCATAAACTGTAGCAAAACAACTAGTCAAAAAGAAAATAAAGAAATGAAACCCTGCGTACAGATTAAATACAGGAATGGAGAATAGGGCGCTCTTTTAATATCATAGCTGTCAGTCAGTGGACGCTCTTTAAAAAAAAAAGTATTTATTTATTTATGGGCATTGTGTCTTTGCATTCTCAGTGTAAATGCAGACATTGGATATGAGTCCGTTTTTAAAGAAGATGTAAAAGAAAACCAGATACAGTCACAACATCAGAATTGACCATCATGATTTGCAGTGTAAATGCAGCCTAGGTAGCATAGTGATCTTAAACCATAACCTTTTAAATCTCCCAGGTTCGAGACGGAACGGGTGAGACTGACCCACTGATTGGGAAGTACTGTGGAAACACCCTGCCAGCACCGATATTGTCCACCACTAATGGGCTCTGGATCCGTTTCCAGTCGGACAGCTCTGTGTCCCGTGCTGGATTTAGGGCCATGTATGAACTTGGTGAGACACTGAAACCACTTTTTTAAAAGGGACCTTTTATGATTTTTAGACTTTTAGCTTTCTTTAAATTAAGCATGATGAGAGAGAAATGGAATGTTAAATGAGAAAACAGTGGGTGTGGCTTGTTTTTTCTACTATGATGCAAACAATTGTTTTTAATGAGTCCAACATCCAGTTGTGCAAGAAAACACTCAATCTGACATAAGATAAGTCATCTTTCGCTACTGTATTGTTTTTTAAATGGAGAAAACATTTTACTAGTAACTTTTATTATAAATCTTGGACCTTATTCTCAAAACAAAAACTGACCAATAAAAGGTGTGAAGAAGGCGTGAAAATGAATGTAAACACTATTTTGTTTATTGTTGTTATCCATGAATTTTCAAATATATTCTTTTACAAGAGAGGCCAGAAAAATCATCAAGCTTTACATTATTATTATTATTATTATCATTATGTTTTAATTTTTTATCATTTAAATGGATAAATTCAGAAGTTGAATGTGCTTTGGGCCAGTTTGTTATTTGCATAATAAATGACAAAAGGCCAGAGACTTAAAACATTTTTTTTCTTTATTGTGAATCTTTACGAAATTTTTTTGGTACATCAAAAAGTGTGGTTATGATGACCAACCGACAAGCTAATTCAGCTTAAAATGTCACTAAAATCCAGTATTTAAATCTCATAATTAAATAGAAAATGTAGTGTATAACCCCTTTCACCAGGCTGGCTACGGGCCTGTTATTGCAACCTAACAGACACCTCTTGCTCACCAATCCTGTTTGTTGACAAAACTGACCATTGGAGGGGCGTGGTCAAGTATGTTAGCCACACCCAATACCTAAGACAGACGTAATTGAGCATTTAACTGAAAACAAACAGGAAGTGCATTTTCAGATTACAGTTAAAGATTACAGCGATACTTCTGGATACAGACACGAGCGCACGAGTCTTCTCCGCCGCGTCTATCATGGATCAGCTGTGATCACCGCTGCAGTGTTGCCAGATGTAGCTGACTCATTCCAGCTCAAAAACTATCCAAAACCCAACGAAATGCCTATCCAAAACCGCCAAATCTGTCAACACTGATAATCGTAACCGAACCGAACCGTGAGACCAGTGTAGGTTCACACCTCTAGTGAACTGGATATGAAATATGAAAAATGTCATGAATGTTCTTGAATGTGATTTACCTTTAATTAGTGTACATAATTTAGAATAATTAGTATAGTGTAGATTTGATCTCAAGAGTTCATCTTACTTTTTTCCAGCTTGTGGAGGAACCCTGTCCGGAACTGGTCAGATCCGCACTCCCTTTCATCCTGATCCATATCCACACAACAAGGTGTGTGAGTGGGTCATAAACCAGCCCGAGGGTTATGTGGTCACTCTCAACTTCCTGACCTTTGACGTTGAGGGAAGCAGCACATGCGTCTTCGATCATGTGGAGGTACAACATTAGAATTGTGCATTAGAAATTACAGACTTGAGTTTACCATCTCTTCTGAAGCTTTAATCTCGGGCTCTATTAGGTGAGGGATGGTCCCAGCTCTAGCTCACCTCTGATTGGTCGATATTGTGGAGTTGAGATGCCCCCAATGCTGGAGTCCACCCAGAGGTCCATGTTTATCCAGTTTAAAACAGATTCCTCAGTCTCCAATCATGGTTTCACTGCTGAGTTTGGTTCTGCAGAGCAAGGTATTGTTTGCTCTTCTCAGTATACTGTAGATTGTCTATATTTAAATATATTGTATATTCTATGTAGAGAGAAGCCTACAGCCTAAAAAATTGGTTGCCAGAAATTCACCCTAGAAATATGGTCACTGTGGCTGGTATTATGGGATATTTGTATATAAAACAAAGTCTGGCTATTCTTCTCTGACCTCTGGCATCAACAAGGCATTTGTGCCCACAGAACTGCCACTCACTGAATATTTTCTCTTCTTCAGACCATTCTCTGTAAACCCTAGAGATGGTTGTGTGTGAAAATCCCAGTAGATCAGCATTTTCTGAAATACCATGCCACGTTCAAAGTCACTTAAATCACCTTTCTTCCCCATTCTGATGCTCAGTTTGAACTGCGGCGGACTGTACTGACCATGTCTACATGCCTAAATGCATTGAGCTGCTGCCATGTGATTGGCTGATTAGAAAATTAGCGTTAACGAGCAGTTGGACAGGTGTACCTAATAAAATGGCCGGTGAGTGTATATGTAGGTTTGGATCCCACAAAAAGCTTTTTTTCATGCCACGTGTTCACTTTTGCAGGTTGTGGTGACACTCTCACAGAACCAACAGGCTCGTTTACCAGCCCAGGACACCCCACTGAATATCCTCATGGAGCAAACTGCACCTGGTACATCTCTGTTCCGCCCGGACACCTCATCCGTCTATCATTCTCCTACTTCAACATGGAGTTTCACACCAACTGCGCATACGACTATGTGGATGTCTATGATAACGGCACAGCACTGACCGGCACTCTTCTGGGCAGGTAAACACAGCCTCCATGACAGTTTAGTCCACAATCATCACATAATTGAAGATGTGTAAATGAATACAGTTGACGTCAAAATTAATTGCCTTCCTGTGATTTTTATTTTTTATTTTTTATTTTATTTTATTTATTTTTATTTTATTATAATTTTTTTTATATTTTATATTTATTTTTAGATATATTTCCTTAATGATGTTTAACAGAGCAAGGAATTTTTCACAGTATTTCCTATAATGTTTTTTCTTCTGGATAAAATTTTTATTTGTTTTATTTTGGCTAGAATAAAAGCAGTTTTGAATAGTTTTAAACCCACTTTAAGGTCAATATTATTAGCCCCCTTAAGCAATATATATTTTTGGCGATTTTCTACAGAACAACCCATCCTTATACAATGACTTACTCTATGCCTAATTAATCTAGTTAAGCCGTTTAATGTCACTTTAAGCTGTATAGAATTGTCTTGAAAAATATCTAGTCAAATAGTTTACTGTCATCTTAGCAAAGATGGAATAAATCAGTTATTAAAACAATTATATTTAGAAATGTGTGGAAAAAAACTCAGAAATTGGTGGAAAAAATATACAGGAGGGCTGATATAATTCTGACTTCAACTGCAGTCCACAATCATCCCTTAATTGTGCAAATGAATGTGTTGGTTGTTTTTGCGCTCAGGTTCTGTGGGCGATCAGTTCCTCCTTCTTTAACCAGCACTGATAGTCTGATGACCGTCCTGCTGGTCTCTGACTCCAGTCTGTCTGCTGAAGGCTTTTCCGCCGACTATATCTCCATCAATGCCACCACAGGTATAATTTTATTGCAGAAACTGCTTATGACTGACCATGGCAAGCTATTTTAACAGTTAATCCTTAAAACATACTAAGATCTAATTCCCAATATTTTTATATGCTACTGTTATCAATTCTAATATGGTCTAGCACTTATTCTTTAGAATACTACTTATATTTATTTATTTATTTATTTATTTATTTATTTATTTATTTATTTATTTATTCACTTATTCATTCAATCATTCATTCATTTATTTATTTCGTTTGTTTATTTGTTTGTTGGTTCATTTATTCATTTATTTATTCATTCATTTGTTAATTTGTTTGTTGAATGTTAGTACTAATTTCAGTAGCAACAAGTTATTTATTTATTTTGTTTATTTGTCTGTTGTTTAATTTATTCATTCATTCATTCGTTCATTTATTTATTTTTTTGTTTATTTGTTTATTTGTTTGTTGAATGTTAGTACTAATTTCAGTAGCAACAAGTTACCTTTTTATTTTTTTATTTATTTTGTTTATTTGTTTGTTGAATGTTAGTACTAATTTCAGTAGCAACAAGTTACCTTTTTATTTTTTTTTTATTTATTTTGTTTATTTGTTTGTTGGTTCATTTAATCATTTAATTATTTATTCAGTTATTTATTTGTTTGTTTGTTGAATGTTAGCACTAATTTCAGTAGCAACAAGTTATTTATTTATTTATCTATTTATTTATTTTGTTTATTTATTAATGTATTTATTTATTTATTTATTTGTTGGTTCATTTATTCATTTATGTATGCATTCATTCATTCATTTATTTGTTTATTTGTTTGTTGAATGTTAGCACTAATTTCAGTAGCAACAAGTTATTTATTTGTTTATTTATTTTTGTTTGTTTATTTATTTGTTGGTTAATTTATTCATTTATGTATGCATTCATTCATTTATTTATTTGTTGAACGTTAGTGCTAATTTCAGTAGCAATAAGTTACTTATTTATTAATTTAATTATTTTGTTTGTTTAATGTTAGCACTAATTTCACTAGCAACAGTTTACTTATTTATTTATTTATTTATTTATTTATTCACTCATTTTTTATGTTTGTTGAATATTAGTGCTAATTTCAGTAGCAACAAGTTTCTTTATTTCTTTGTTTGTTTTGTTTGTTTATTTGCTCATTTGTTTGTTGAATGTTAGTACTACTTTCGTTAGCAACTAGTTACTTTTCTGTTGTTATTAATGACATTTGAATTTTGTTCTCTATTGGGGTCTGTCATTCAGGTATTAACGTTTCAATTCCGACTATGAATTCTGTTGGTATTCTGTAGTATTACTAATACGTTTTTAGTAGATAACTAGTACTTATTTGTTAAACTATTCGATTTTTAGTCCATTCAATCACTCCACTTGCTTGCATTATTGGTTATATCTTACTAGTCAAAACTGCTTTTATTTATTTTATGTCACACTTATTTCATTATATATTTATCTTATCATTTATACTTTCTGTATATCTATAACTAGTCAGAATGGCCACAGTTGAGTTTAATAAAAAATCTAGTGGTAAAATAAGATAAAAATAGATAAAAGAGCATTTTAAGGATTAAATTAAAGCTTGCCATACATTTATTTATTTATTTATTTATTTATTTTTATGTGTATACTTAGATTTACTCAGTTATGGTAAGCTACGCTGATATTTAATCCATAAAATATAGTAGTATCAGATTCATTGCTAATAGTACTTATTTTTTATATACTAGTACTTATAAGATACTTGTAAATGTTTTACTACAAATATGTAATGAATTAGTACTAGCATTGAATAAATAAGAAGTGCTACCTAATGGGAACTATTATACTATTAGATATTAGTCAATAAAAAATACTAGCAGCTTAAAATTATATACCAATATGTTATAAGGACTAAATGTATTATCTGCTTGCCATATCGATATTGGGGTTTTAGCTTAATCGTCATTCTGCTGCATGCAGAGACATCCAAAGAACCGAAATGTGTGTTTTTTGGCATTATATCTAGTTATTATATTTCATTTTTCTGTATAATGTCCATGCAGATTGCAGTAAGGTGTTTAGAACATCCACCGGGGAGTTGAGCTCGCCAAACTATCCCGATAATTACCCTACCAATCGAGAGTGTGTCTACAGAATCATAGTGGAAGTCAACATGCAGATCATGCTCAACTTCACCGATTTTGAGCTGGAAGGGTTCAGTTCCTGTGGTTTTGATTATTTGGAGATCAGGTAAGGAGCTTTCCTGTCTCAACAGTCATTCGTTTGATTTTGTTTTGATTTTAAGCCCTCATTCTTTTCTTTTGCAGAGATGGAGGCTATGAAACATCACCTCTGATTGGTCAATATTGTGGAACTAACGCTCCACCTATAATAGTGTCCCATAGCAATCGACTGTGGATGAAGTTCAGATCGGACCACTCGCTCACATATAGAGGGTTTCAAGCCCACTGGGATGGCACACAGACAGGTGCATGTGTGCTTTTGTTTTTCAGGGGGTGTTGGATCAGATTAATATTAGGCAACACAGCAATAAGCCAGACTGTAAGGTGTTTTTTAAATTAAAACATTTTAAAATGACTAGACTTTGTAGGGTTTTGCATATTCCAAATAATAAAAATAAATAAAAATTATAATTAAATAAATTATAAAATACATTAATAATTAATTTGTTTTATAATTAATGTATACAGTAATCAACATTTGAAGTGGATCAAAAAAGTGTTTCAAAGGTGTCCTAAGACAAGAATGGATGCTGATCAACTGTTTAGGACAATTCTGTTGAAAGGTTTTGATCTCCCTCAAATTTTGACCACTGTATATATGTATTTTGGTGTATATATTGTGTAGATATTGTAATTATATTTGATTTTAACTTAAAATCTTTTTTTTTATTTAATTGTATGTTTAGTCTTTTTTAATAAACACATTTTGCTTTACTCACTAATTGAAGTGTTGCATTATATTGTAAATATTGAATTATAAATATTAATACTTTTATGAATAAAAGCAGAATACTTATTCTTAATATGCGAGTGCCTGGACACGGATTTGTATTTGTGTACCTTGTATTCCTCACATTGTGGGGACCAAATGTATACAGGTATAGCAAAATTAGTCATATTTGACCTTATGGGGACATTTTTTTTGGTCACCATATGAAATACGACTCATAAATCACACAGACTGAATTCTGAAAATGTAAAAATGCGTATTGTTTCCTGTGACGGTCGGGTTTTTGGGTAGGGTTTGAGTAGAGGGACACACTGTTTGTACTAGGGCTGCACAACATATCGCTTCAGCATCGATATATTAATGTGCACATCAACAATAGTCACATCGCAGCAAGTGCAATGTTGAGTTTATATGTTGGGATTATAGTTTACCAGGAGCCACAGTTCAGAAGATTTTTGGATTTACTAAAGAGTTTAAGCATAATGTAGTGAAAGTTTATCATTTGCATGTGTTCTTAAAGCATTCAGGCACCAGAGTTTCAAGTATTCAGGCACAATAAATTGTACTATTTGTAACTGTAATAAAGATGTATTTATTGAATTATTTATAAAATGAAGACTATACAGTGTTATTTTGCATTTGATTATTCAATTTCTGTCCCTGAATACTGTGATGTAAAATATTTCACTTCTATCTTCCCAATAATAATCCAGAATAATCCCCATAATCTTCCAGAATAATCCCAAATCTGTCAAAATTAATGTTTTTTTTCCCCTAATAGAGCTACTCAAGTGATCTGATGAAATTGTATTATATAAAAATAAATCGCAGCAAAACAAAATATTGCAATATCAAATTTTTCCAATATCGTGCAGCCCTAGTTTGTAAAGTATAAAACTCATTATGTCCCTTCGAGGTCCCCATAAAAATAGCTGCACAAATGAATGTGTTGCAACTGGATCCATTTTTTAATTATCAATTAAATGTCATTAAATATTATTGCGTGTCTCTGTTATAGGCTGTGGTGGGACGTTGACCACAAGCAGTGGAGGTTTCACGTCTCCCAACTACCCTCTGCCCTATCCTGCCAACGCTGAATGCTACTGGCACATCAAAACCAGCGCAGGAAGCAGAGTTGAGCTCAGCTTTGGAGACTTTCACCTGGAGAACACCATAGACTGCTACTTCGACTACTTGGAGGTTAGAAGACACATTTAAATAGTTCTTGACTCAAGTTATTCAGGTTGAAAGCTTGAATCTTTTTTGTACAGTATAATATAACAGTTGAATTTACAAACTGTGGTTACATACCAGCATGCAGTAACAGCAACAAAAAACAAGACGTTCTCTCCAAATAAAATATTAGATTGAAAAAAATCTAAATACAAATCGCCAACACAGTCTGCAGATTTGCCAATTAATTTAATGAATGACTCCCACATCTTCAGAAATAGACATGCTCTTTCCTTTCCTAAATAAAATTTATATTTTCTGAATGTAAAATCTTTCCCAACTCCACGATCCACATATCAAATGTTGATACTGCAAACTTCCAGTTTTGTAAAATAAGTCGTTTTGTTAAGGGAAACTGCTTGTGCTACCCATATGCTCAGTAGTGATTCTGGTGTTAAGCTTGAATCTTGATGTACGTACGTGCATGTTCCAGGTGTACGATGGCAACAGTAGCAATGCTCATCAACTGGCTAAACTGTGTGGAAATCAGATTCCTGCACCCATCAGCTCGTCCAGAGAGAACATGTATGTGAAACTGCGAACAGACAGCATCATCCACACTGGCGGATTTCTGGCAAACTACCATTCTAGTGAGTGACGCTTGAAACACCTGAGCGAATGAGCCTAGAAAACTTGGACGATTGATTGGGATGATTTTGTAAGGGAGTGCATCTGGATGAAATATAATAAACAAATTACAAGCAGAAATAAATTAAGCAAATACACAAATGAAGGAGTCTAACATTATACAGGTACCGAAATAGAAATTAAGCGGTATGTTCTTCATTGTGTAAATAATTAAACACAATTAATCTTTGTTAAAGCTACAAATGTAATAATTCCCTGTGCTCAAATGATTTAAACTCACTTAAAATGTTTACACAGGCCTTAAAATACACAAGCAATTGATAAATGTTCACTTTATTATGGTTAAACTGAAATAACTCCAACATTTTATTTATTCTGAACTGATGTACCTGATCAACACAACAATAATCCTGACTCCACATTGCAAGTTCTGCGATGTGACTATTGCATATTCACACATTGCGGTATTGATACCAAAAGCTATATTGTGCAGGCCTACTAATGACCATAGAAAACATACTGGAGTTGTACATTTTAACATTATTTATGAAAGACACCCAGTAAAATGGCTTTCATTGTAATGATAAACCATATTTTTATATTGAAAAAAAGTCTAATCAAGCATATATAGAACAAGAATCAATTTATGGCATATAAAAAAACCTGTTTAGGGATCTCAAAATAATCCAATACTGATTGCAATAAAATACAACACTATTAAATACTGATTAATTGAGTTTAAATCTTCATACTTTTGGCACCGTCTTTCATACAACTACGGTTGACCCATTTGTCAGCAATGGGTTTTAATAATTTAAAACAGAATAATATTAGGTGTTAACACTAATTATTTTATATATTTGTAATAAGTACCAAGAAACAATATAAGCAAGTTTTCATTTTTAGATAAATACAGTAAGCTTCACTTAAATTTCAGTAAGATGCTAATAATTGTTATATAAATAATTGTTAATTTATTTTTGAAGTAAATGTATCTGGGTTTTAATAATATTCTGATGGACAAGAGGACAAAAACAATACTGTCAGAAAGTATTTATTCACTGGATTCCACATTTTGTTAAATATTGCTTTAAAGAATACCATGGTGCATTCACAGAAACCCAGAAATACCATGGTACTGTTTTTTTTTCCATCAAATTTTTGGAAATTTAGCCTTCCCAATTCACCTGTACCTCTTGTCTTTGGACTGTGGGGTAAACCGGAGCACCCGGAGGAAACCCACGCGAATGCAGTGAGAACATGCAAACTCCACACAGAAATGCCAACTGACCCAGCCGAGGCTCGAACCAGCGACCTTCTTGCTGTGAGGCAACAGCACTATCTACTGCGGCAATTGGGCAATTAATTTTTCCATGGGCCCGCATTAGACTTTTGGGCAGTTTTAGAGTTGTGAAGCTGGCTGGTTAGTTCCTGTCACATGGCTCGTGGTTCGCTTGTGGCACTCTGAATTTTTTTTTTTTTTTCAACTCGTGACGCCTGCAAATGTGAGCGTACCCTCCATACCTATTTGCACTTAACCCGGGCGTCTCTATTTAAAATAACAAAACTGAGCGTGCAAAAGACGCCATATGTGAAAGTCCCCTTTTGTTAACGCACAATATCAGACCTGCACATTGCAAGGCCCTGTTTGCCTGAATTTAAACTAAATAAATACTTCATGCGAGTCTATCAAAGAAGTCCAGCGGCTGTAAAATGCCCAGGTCTGACGTAGACAATCAGCATATAACAGTGAGCATGAAAAAAATACATGTAATGAACAAAACACAGGAAGTTGTTGAATAACAATAATAACAATAATAATAATAACAATAATAATAATAATAATAATGGCAACACCAACAATAATACTGAAAATGAAATGGATAAACTAAAGAACAAAAGACAAAGATATACTAAAATAAATTATACATTTAAATATATATATATATATATATATATATATATATATATATATATATATATATATATATATATATATATATATATATATATATATATATATATATATATATATATATATATATATATATATATATATATATTTAAATATACAAAATATATATGTATACAAATTCTACACCAAAAAGAGCAATAAACTATACATGTATTGAAGGTTAAGTAAGGGTAATATTCTATGGTACTGTTTTTGTAAATAAAAACGAGACATTACTTATGCGCTGTGGCTTTAAATACCATGAATTATGCTTTGTTTTTGTATCTGCCGGTGAAGTTCATCCAGGGGACATCGACTTGTTTTGGATCTCTTCTTTTTAGTCTTGTTTTAATTATGTTTGTGGGGGTGAAATGTCACGGTTTAGAGCTCAGTGCACCACTATCTATCTTCTTTTGTTCCTTCTCTCATTCATTTGCCTTTTCTTTGGCTGTTAATAGTTGAATGCCAGCGTGTTTCCCAGACATTAAAACTTTACTGCAAGGTCAAATCCAGTTCTAGCCAACAATTCCTCTACTTAAGTCCACATGAACTGGGAGCTGCCACCATTTATTTTTCGTATTGTGACGCAGTTCCTAGAGAAACGAAATATTATATGAGAAAAGAGTGGGCGTGGCATGTTTTTTCTACTGAGAGCTCATTGGATGAAGTAAAGTAGCATTCAGAAATATCAGGAAAAGGGTTTCGGAAGAGTTATTACAACCTAACAGACTCCTCCTCCTCACCATTTCTATTTGTGATCAAAACTGATGGGTGGAGGGGCGTGGTTAAGTATGTTAGCCACGCCTAATACCTCAGACAGACCTAATCTGAGCATTTTAACTAAAAACAAACAGGAAGCGCACTCAGATTACAATTAAAGATTATAAGGGCAAACAATTTTTTTTCTCTTAATGACATGCACAGATAAATTGTTCACCACAAAACTAACCATATTGATTTTGTTAGCTCGAATTGATAGTTTTGATTTCATTTGTACTTTAAAACTGCACATATTACTGTCCAAAAGAGTCTGTAAAACTTTAGTTCTGTGATTTACCGAATTCTTCCCATCTCATATTATTAATATCATGGGCTTTCTTTTCTCCTGTAGCTTGTAATGGTATCCTGATTGCCAATCGGAGCCGAGGAATAATCGAGAGCTTAAACTATCCCAATGACTACCCATCTCACGCCGACTGCAGCTGGACCATCCAGGCCTACATGGGAAACACCATCAACTACACATTTATAGCCTTTGAGGTGGAGCAATCCAATGGATGTGGCTACGACTATGTGAAGGTCAGCATACCATTTGCCAAACCTAAATGAGACTTTAATTTGCTGTTTTAAATGTTACTAATTAGGGCTGGGGTGGCACGGTGGCTCAGTGGTTATCAGAACTGCGAAGGCTTTTTTATAAGTGACTTGCTCGCTTTTGTACTATTAGGCAGACCAAGAAGAACATTTCTTGCTTAAGATTGCCAACAGTCCAGACAAATATAAAATATCGCAAATTAGAAAAGGTTGGTTAGTTAAATTATGCTACTGTAGGTAATGTTTAGTTTGCAATAATTCTCCAGTACTGATAGCAGAACCGTTAACGTCAGAGCTTATGGTTACTTACTTTATCGGTACCGACAGAGTACAGAGTTTCAAAACCCATCCCTAATCTCCATATGGGCAGCTTTTCTGATGTGGTCATTTTGATTGTACCCCACTTTATATGGTGTTGTATTTCTGATGCAGATCACTCAGGTTCAAGTCCAGTGAAGCACGATACCACAAAAGACCTAAAAATAATGTAAAATCAAGGTAAACTACGTGGTCACAGTGCACTTTCTTTACATTTCGCTATTAAAAACACTATTGGTTGGTTTAGGTGGAGTTTAGGTCAGTGGTTTGCTTGGTGATCTAGACAACAAACCCCTCCTCCTGATGGACTTGTACAAGAAGGACGTGTATGTGAAACATACAACAAAACATACCCTAAGTAACGTATTTCAGATTCGCGAAAATGTAGACAGCACACTCTAGTGGATTTGTCATCTGAAACCTGCAACAGAATGAACCCAGAGCAACATATTTTACTATTTGCATGAGGAAATAGTAGGACAAGGCGTGTATTTCCAATTAGCTTGGGCTAAAAATATCCATTTATGCATTAATACTACTTCTGGTTAGGAAAAAAAAAAAAAACAATATATGAACTTAATGTGCACTGAGGAGCTTTCGAGAATAACCTTAACCTTTGTAGGTCCCCAGTTGGCTCAATGAAGGTGTCCACTGGTGGATGAAGGTTCACTGCGTGCACAACAGCCTTTCCAGTGCACAATGTTGTCTCGGTTTAACTTTAATTCAAATATAACTCCAATTTTAATATGTGGTGGTTTAGAAAATTAATATATTTATCTTTCATTTTATCTGACTCCAATCATAAAACATTAAGAAGATATTTCAATATATAATTTAGACAAATGTTTGAACCATTTGTCTTCACTCGTAACTATTACATTTGTTCATTCGGGTGCTCATGTCGCTCAGAGGAATCACCTCGGCCGATGGCGTCCCTCACGGTCACACTCTGGTCAGTCTTGATTATTAAACAGGGGTAATTGACTAATACTTTTAAATGGCCTCTCCTATGTTTGCTCTTTCTAAAGTATTTTTGATTAGTCTCCCTTAGACGTACACCCTTGAGTAAATACAATATCATTTCTAATCAAAGGTCAAGGCCATTATTATAAATGTAACAGACTACTGTTCTCTATAATAGTTTTGGTTTAGCCAAGTTCATGGTTTCCCATGCATATAGTACCCTTGAATCAATATCAAGAGTCAGTTTGATCCCTGAAAAACAGTTAGTTTGCCCAATGCTCCATCTCAACTGGACTTTAGCTTGTCTACTGACCTGACGCAGGAGGTGCGGAAACAAAGATATAGCATAATCTACTAAAATGAATAATTACAGAGTAAGTAGAGTACGTTCAAACATAACAGTTTAATAGTCAGGTAAATGCATATTATGCTAATCCATTCAGTCAATTCATAAAGGATCAAAACAAAACATCAAATTTTCAAAAATAGATCTAAGATCAAAAGATGGATACTTGGATACCCTTCAAAGTATACATAGTGTGGAGCATGAGAGCTTCACACTATGGGCTGATCTGGTTACAGAATCGCCCCGAACCTCTTGACACGTTCCCTTAAATAGTCAAACCAAGAATCTCCTCAAGGAGGGGTATGTGTGGAATAACAAAATACATTTGCATTTAGTGACATGTTAGATCTGAAGAGTTAGTGCCTATAGGGAACAAATGGTAATTTGAATAGAAGCATCCTTGGTAAAGGCACACCCTTAGCATTAGTTCAAAAGATACCTGAAGTTATACATCTATTGTTTTGATTATGTCTATTTCTGAGACCATTGTACCAGTCGCACTGAGACATTTCAAATGAAATCAAACATGATGGATAAAGTCACTTGGATTGATATAGAACATTCATATTTTGAGATGACCCCTCTGTGTGAGATGAAGTGGAGGGTGAGTGAACAAGGGGTTGCGGGAGATGCTTTAAATGTTAATGAAGGAAAGCAGAGGAGTGAACTTTCCCGCATTTTCACCTGGTGGGGTGTGGAGCCAGCACATGCTTGTATTGCCAAAGACATTAAAGTATCTGTGGTATCTCAAATCTTCCACCTTCAATCTGACTTAGATGTAGGGCTGGGCCGATAAACGATATTATATCGAACTGTGATCAAATTTATGTCAATAACAATGATAAGCTCTGGACTTTGATCTAAGAGCCTATCACACAGCATAAATGTGCAACAACGGGAATCTAAAAGTGTGCCGATATTAGAGATGTACTGAATTTTAACCACTGAAAATTTATCAGCCGAAAATATTTTATGCTAATTAACGGACCCTCTACTTTTTGTGGCTACAGTCATTGTTGGGATACTCTTCTAAGCATTAAATCTAAGCATTAACAACTTGTATCGAAATATGTATCGTTGTTATTATTCAGTATGGAAAATAATTATCGAGATTGCATTTTTGCTATATCGCCCAGCCCTACTTCGATATGATATAAAAACGCATGTTGTTTCACATGGAAATGCTAATGCTAAAGCTAGTCTGCTTGACTTAAACAGAAAGTTCAGTGTTTTTCTAACCGAGGGCTATCTTCACTTCTTTTTCAAGCTTATCTTCTTTTTAAGGGTCAAGTAGTTTCATTCTCTCTGGACATTTTGTCATCGAGTTTCATTATAGAGCTTAACAGTCTTTGAAAGCATATAAATGGGCCTTTGAGTTCCTTTCCTTTCACTCGTCACCAAGGCGACTCAAACATTGATGTCATCAGTGGGCCTCTTGTAGAAATGTTGAGTTTAGCTTCTCCTCAGGCTGTTTTAAGAAAGCCATAATAAGTGTCGTTCCACAGATAGACTTTCTGATGTTTTTACTGGGTATTTTAGACTTCTTGATGACTTCTTCATTGTGGAATGTGGGATTTTGTACACAGGCCAACAATATCACAGCACACTTTTGTTCCTAATACTGGAGAACAGATGGTCTGAATTACTGATGTGATGTCATTAGTTGTAGTTCCTGCAAAAGGTCAATGATTCTTGAAGTGTACTGCAGGACATGTTTCATGCTGTGATCTACTATTAGATCTCTCCATTTTTACCATTACTTATGATTCTTGCTTGTTTTGGTCAAGCCCACATAGCAAACGGACTTGACCCAAATGTGGCTTCATTATGGCAATGCTTGCGTGTTGCCGGCACTGGCATGCATAATGTCAGCCGAATATGGGCCATGCATGGCAATGATGGCACTGCATGCATGAAGGCAAACTACATTTGGGCCAGTTGTGGATGGGAAGTGTGTGGCCCAGATCAGTGTAGCGTTTGTTTACAATGTTTAGGTAACATTAGGCTGGGTTATGGCTCAGTTTTTGGTGTTTCTGGTTAAATGGTGGTGTTGATATTGTTAACTTATAGCTGAAAATTGGTACCAATAATAAACCTGTTTTGGCCCAGTTCAGGGCCAATTAAGGGTAATAAATTGGCTGAGATTCGGGCCGGTTATTGCCCATGTGTGGCCCTTGCCTTTAATCCAGTTATGGGCCACTTCATGACCATCATCCTTTGTAGTACTTGGGCCAAGGGAAAAGTTATTGTGTGGCCCAGAGCTGGGCCAGAAAGCATTTGCTATGTGGGAGGTTGTATCATTACATGCTCACTAGCCTACTTTTGGCAGATTTTAAAAGGATGTTGTTTCACAGCTGTGTAACCGTACAACATGTAGCAGTTTTATCATTTAAAAAAAAAAATTATGTGGGGCGGCGCGGTGGCTCAGTGGTAGCACTGTCGCCTCACAGCAAGAAGGTCGCTGGTTTGAGCCTCGGCTGAGCCAATTGGCATTTCTGTGTGGAGTTTGCATGTTTTTCCCGTGTTGGCGTGGGTTTCCTCCTGGTGATCCTGTTTCCCCCACAGTCCAAAGATGTGCTATAGGTGAACTGGGTTAGCTAAATTGGCCATAGTGTATGTGTGTGAATCAGTGTATGGGTGTTTCCCAGTAATGGATTGCAGCTGGAAGGGCATGCTGGATAAGTTGGCGGTTCATTCTGCTGTGATGACCCCTGATTAACAAAGGGACTAAGCCAAAAAGAAAATGAAATGAATGAATAATTTATGTTAAAGCTATTTCACAAAAAACTGTAAAATAATCAGTAATTTTGGATCATTTTAATTTCATTGATTTTAAATTTATTTATTTAAATTTAAATTTAGCCAGGACGCAGAATACTCTTTTGTGGGATTTTTAATGACCACAGAGAGTCAAGACCTCGGTTTAACGTCTCATCTGAAAGACAGCACTCACTGAGCAGTATTGCGTCCCCATCAATATACTGAGGCATTAGGACCCGCACAGACCGTAGGTTGAGTGCCCCCTGCTGGTCTTACAAACACCACTGCCAGCAGCAACCTAGCTTTCCCATGTGGTCTTCCATCTAGGTACTGACTGGACACTTTAATCAGTGTTAAATGCTACCAATGTGAGTTTAAATACATTTTATGTGACATTTATTGCCACTACTAAAAGCAACAACAGTTCACCTCAGATCTTGAAAATAATTATAACTAGTAGACGATTTGAAAATGAAAGCCAGAACTGTGACACAGTACACAACAAAACAACATCAGTTACTCAGTACAGCCTGTTGATAATGTTAAAGAGGTTTTAATATGTATTAATTAGATTAAAACCCTTTACTAATTCGTTAGGTGTTCAGTGGCTGGTATTTAAATGTTTCTGTCATGTCAGCCAAATTGGTGCAGACAGCCAAAATGCTTGTCGCGTTGCTTGTTGTCTGGACATGGTGTAACTTATTGCAAATTTTACATAAGACAGTTAACATCCAGCAGCACAAGGCACATCCACCCCAAATATTATGACAGAAAGGACTATTAAACATATATTTATCTATTCCGTATATTTTTATTTGATTACAAGCTCATTTTTAATGGTTGTAGTGTTCGTTAACGATACCAACCCTGGCTAGAATTCACACTATGTAAAATGTTATATATAATATGCAAATGAACCATCTGTTACTGCAGTGAATGGATAGTATTGGATGAATAATTGATTTTCCTGTTCCTCTCCAGCTGTATGACGGTCCGAATGATCAAGCTAATCTAATTGGTACATTCTGTGGAAATGTGCCTCCACCAGCCGGCACCACCAGCGGTACAAGCCTCCACATCGTCTTCCGCTCCGACATGTCCATCTCATACAGAGGCTTTCAGATGGACTGGTACCAGAATGGTAAGTTCAAATACACAGCCAACTGGAAACTTTCCATGAGCAGAGTACCAAGCAGTGCTTAGCCCACATGGGGTTTATGTCCATGGAAAGTACCAGGTTTTTTGTGCACATGTGCAAGCCTCAAAAGCTTTGTGTTAAACATCCAAACCTAAGAGAAAAGGAAACAGTAGAAGGAAATAACATGGAGTCCAGTGACCTGTAGTCTCTAGAGTGATGATGTCATTGGATTTGCAAGGAAAATAGCAGTCCTAATGAACAAAGCAGTGATGTCGCTTATATGAAGGCTTCGTTCTGATTGGCCAGCAGGGAAAGAAGAGCTGATTACCAGTGTTGAATGAATCCAGGAAAGAACAGAAGGGGTTTCTGGATTATGCATATAGAGTTGAAGTCAGAATTATTAGCCCTTTTTCTTTTTCAAATATTTCCTAAGTGATGTTTAACAGAGCAAAGAAACTTTCACTGTATTTTCTATAATATTGTTTCTTCTAAAGAAAGTCTTGTTTATTTCAGCTAGAATAAAAGCCATTTTTATTTCTTTTTACCCCATTTAAGGCATTCCCACAGCCAGGGGGGATTCGGGTGGTTCGAACGACCCACCCCAATCCAGAAAGAATTCATAGTGCTTCACTTTTTCCAATTTTTTTTGTTACAGCCTTATTCCAGAATGAAGTAATATCATTTATTTCCTCAAAATTCTACACACAATACCCCATAATGACAATGTGAAAAAAGATTTTTTGAAATTGTTGCAAATTTATAAAAAATAAATAACCTGAAAAATCACATGTACATAAGTATTCACAGCCTTTGCCGTGAGGCTCTAAATTGTGCTCATGTACATTCTGTTTCCACTGATCATTCTTGAAATGTTTCAGCAGCTTAATTGGAGTTCACCTGTGGTAAATTCAGTTAATTGGACATGATTTGAAAAGGCATACACCTGTCTATATAAGGTCCCAGGGTTGACGATGCATGTCAAAGCACAAACCAAGCATGAAGACAAAGGAATGGTTAATGCAAAAAGCATGCACATGATTCCAGAAGACAAGCTAATTCAGCACAAAATATTTCATGAAATGTCACAAAAATGCTGTATTTAAACTTCTAAAATACAAAGTATGTAGGAAAAAATACAAAAAAGGCCTATAAGATCAATATTAGTAGTCCCCTGAGCAATTTTTTTCCGATTGTCTACAAAACAAACTATCGTTATACAATAACTTGCCTAATTAACCTAGTTAAGCCATTACTTTAAGCTGAATATTAGTATCTTGAAAAATATCTAGTAAAATGTTATTTAGTGTCATTATGGGAAGGATAAAATAAATCAGTTATTAGAAATGAGTTATTAATTATATATATACAGAGAGAGAGAGAGAGATAGAGATAGAGAGAGAGATAGAGATAGAGAGAGAGAGAGACTAATAATTCCGGAGGTCAAATAATTCATACTTTACCTGTATATTAGCTTATATTCTGTAAAAAAACATCTGTTTCAGAATGAGTGGAAAACTCTAGAAAAGAGCAGACCAACAAAGCTCAGTCTTGAGAGACGCCCTTTTTAATCTCTTGCTATGTCAACATGAATTAATAAGAGTTTATTTTATTTTAAGCACAAACCTATAATTCATGTCGTTCGCGTATAAAGTATCAGAGAAGCCCAATGCCCCTATTTAAAAATATATATATATATTCTTTAGCCACCTTACTTGATGATGTTTTGTGTTTACACTCTTAAAAATGTGTGGTTTTTGTAATGAAACCCAACCGCTGGGTTAAAATCAAAAGGAAATCTTTAACTCCGCAGTTAAGTTTGTCCATATTTTACCCATATTTGGGTTAAGACAAGCCAGTATTTTTTTAAGAGTGTGTGTTTTTCAGTCTTTGTGTTTGTGCGACATTGCTGAAGGGTGTGAACTGTTATTTTTTTTGTAGCAACAGCAGGATCAGTGTCAGAGAAAGAGAGAGACAGACACGCACTCTAAAATCGTACAGAACCTTCAATTATTCATGCTCTCCAGTCTGAGATGAAGTCATTATTTGGAAGGAAGTGATCTTGGTTTCCATGGACACAATGTGTAGTGTAGAACACTGTAATGTAGTTATGTAATGTGCACGGCTCTGTTTTGCAGCTGTGAAAAACACTCCAGGGGTAGAGAAAAATCACGAAGATTCAAAACAAATACAAAAGACCTTCCTTTCATATACTGTAAGATACATTTAGAGGGATAGTTTATAGTATATGTTTATAGTATATGTTTTTTTCTCTTTAGTACAATATTAAAGGACACTGTAAAAAATGTTAAAATCACTCAACTTCTGAAAACATCAGCTGCACTGACCTAAAATTATTTGTCAGTAATACAAAAACATTTAGTTGGGTTAACCTAAGATTATTAGTTTTCTAAAGAGGTGAACTACTCTGTAACAATTTTTTTTAAATTGTGGCAATTGAACATTTTTTGTCTGCAGAACTGGAATGCCTGAAGTTGAGTGAACAAAGAAACATAATCCTTAATTCCTTTCGTTTTTTCTTGTTTACTCAACTTTTGAAAACATCAGTTCCATTGATCTAAAATGTCTGAAGTTCAGTGAACAAAAAACTCTTTTGAAAATTGGTACTAAGGAATAAAATGAAAATGAAAATGAATTTGTTCATTTTAACCCTGTTATTCATTTGTTCATTTGTTCATTTTATCAGGGCTGCAGCCCTCCACACGGAGGTAAGCAGTCAGCTGGTAAGCGCGAAAAGGAACTGTGTCATACCGCCCTGTAGCGTTCGTTTAAAAAATGAAACGCTTAGCCATACGTACCTTCGGCTACATAATTCGCAGTCTCCAGAATCGTCCATGGGACTACGTTTTCAGAATGGGCCTGTGTTACCTGAAATGCACCCTTTCTAATTTTATTTATTTATTTATTTATTTTTTTGCGTTTTTTATTTTTATTTTTTAGATATATATAACTCAATGTTCTTTTTAATGTTTTATCTTAATGTAAGCTTTACATTTGAAATAATAAGATGTCTTAAAATGAATTAGCAATTAAAAATAATAATATATATTTGATCAATTTGACTGCTGGTGGATATATTTTTTTCCATAATATTATTACAAAATGTTACATTATTATATTAATTTTTATTTTATTGTATATTAAATAATATTTAGGTAAAAAATTTGACTCTCACTATACAAAATATGATAGAAAATGATGTTATATATAGTTTATTGGTGTAATTTCTAGATATTCTAGATAATTCTAGATATTTATTGGGGGCCCCCAGATGTCCTGGGGCCCTAAGCAGCCGCTTACCTTGCTTATTGGTTAAATCCGCCCCTGGTTGTAGTTATTCGTTAATCATTATGCAAGTACCTAGTAGTTAAGCCACTTAATATAAAGTGGGACCAAAATCATTAATGGTCTTCTAAAGAACAATCACATCTCCAATATTTTGGATGGCCTTAAGTTGAGTAACCTTTAAATTTTAACATTATTATTATTGTGTGGGAAAAATGGATGAATAAATAATGCCAGAGCTATAGAAACTCCTTAATTCAACAAAGTGTTTCATGGCCACAACCCAATTGATCCATTTTGTGAATCTACAAAAGTAGCTCCACCCTTTCTTTGTCCTCTCACAGACCCGTGGACGCTGGTGAGATTGATATTATTGATTAAGACGGCGGGGGTGGAGAGAATGAATCCGTTCTGACCGATCTTTCCTGAATATCAGATTACACTGACCACATTTGAGTCTTTTTGTGCTGCAAGGGTCAATATGGTTTCATATTTCCACTGATAAGGCATTTCTCCTGTCTGGGCCGTGCAATGCGGTTGCCTGTCCTCTTATACCACATTTAACCAGAGACTCTTTATACAGGAATTGACATTGGACAAGTATTGCAGACAAATGATGTCTTCATTTCAATAGTATACTGTGGTGATTTCACTGTGGGTTTATTACCCTCTTATTACAATGTTATTAATGGTGTATTACTGATATTATCGTTCCTTTATTGTGCTTCATTGAGATTTCATTTCATTCAAATGGATTTACAAACTAAAAACAGGAAAAAATAGTCAAAGTGTCTCTCTGTTGCCCCCTGCAGGCTGTGGTGGGGAACTCTTCGGCCCTGTTGGTACATTCAACAGTCCAGGTTATCCCGGACAATACCCTATGAACCGGGAGTGTGTCTGGCACATCCATACCAGCCCTGGTAGTAGCATCTCCATCACCATCCTTGAGTTTGATGTGGAGTATCATCCTGACTGCAACTATGATAAGCTGGAGGTATGCAAAAAATAAGCTAGCATCCATTATACTGCATGCATTGAATATGCCCTATTGCATTTACAACCTGACCAGAGTTCATGAGAGATTTTATCCCACAATGCAGTGTTTCCAATAAAGTATTAGATGATTTTTAAGTTCCCGCAATATTTAAACATTTTTTGAATCTGTGAATTTATTGCAAAATCAAGCAAACTCTTGCCATGGCCGATAGCTCTCACGATGCTGAGCTGACATCGATCCTCCGCCCCGCCAAAGAGCTTTGAATCACCAAGAGGCGACACTCAATAGAACGTTCCATAGCAACAGCAGCGCTCAGCGATTCCGCCATTCTAGAGTGAAAGCGATCGGCTGTCCATTGGATCTTATTGCTGTCGCGATGGCAAGCAGCTGCTTTGTTTTTTATTTATTCATTTAAAAAGCGCATCAAAACTGAAATGCAACCTGAAAGACGCCAATACAACACTTAAAACACTTAATAGTTTATTTTAAAGACTTTATGTTTAATATATTAATCATACTTGTTGTCTTGAAACTGTCACTTTTAGGTGAAATTACTTTAATAGTTTACGCACTGACATAATACATGTTAATACTGACATGTTAAATTAAATTAACATGACTTTTTAAATGGGCTGTTGATAACAGATCAACAGTACTTTTTGTTGGAGTCTTAAATTATAATAAGTACATAGTATTTTTTCCAGTGATGTCTATTAAAAAAAGACTAATAAAGTTTTTATTTAAAAAGCTACACTCTCTAAATTTATCTATTTTTATTTTTATATATATTTTTATTCATGATTTTTAATGCTGTCATTAAAAATCATGGAGGCCATAAAAACTACCAGATAATGTAATTTTTGTTGTGTATACTCATTTTTGCTTCACCCCTATTTGAGTAAAACAAAACAAAAAAAGAGTAATTAAGTTATTTTGTTAACCCTGACTTTCATGTTATATGTGAAACAGATAGTTTAGATATTAGATGTATTAAACTTAGTCTTGTCAACATTTTGGAAATTGTCTGTTTTCATTGGGAGATTGTTTTAAAATGTTACTTTCAAAGGGGTTGTACTCGTTTTAACACATATTTGACTCAATATTTTAATTCATTCTGTCTTGTGTTAGTTGTCCGTGCTGTTGTTCTATTGGAATTTTCTTTCCAAAATGACTGCCGCTTGACACTAGCGGCATCTAGTGGCTGTTTCCCAAATAGCAACAGAGTGTCGCCTCTTGGTGATTCTATGCTTTTTGGCCCACACTTAGGCCCAGTTTACACTAATGTCTGGTATTTTAGAACGAAAACGATCCACGTCCACACTGGCATTTCCTCTAGCATTTCTGAAAAGCCCTCCTTCCACACTATACCACTGAAAACGCACATCACGTGACCAAATACAATCACTCTGTCATGCACTGCAGCATATGAGCTCCAGCAGTCACCCCAGAGAGCACGTTGGACAATTTATCAAGGATGTACCACTGGTAACCGTCTCACTATTGTTGTTAAACATGATATTTAATTAAACCCTTAACAACTCTTCTGTCTTTTTAATCTATCAAGTAACATGTCACAGCGTCAAGGCACTGCTTTAATCTTTCGCATTCACGTGTGTACTTTTATTGTAATTTTAGTGAAAATCTCAGATACTGTTGGTCGTTTCTTGTTGGTTGTACACCTTTTTTACCAACTGAGTTTGTCTACGCCATTATAACGACACAGATCACTCTGCCTATTCATGCCAGAGTCCCACGGAAAAAGTGATTGACAGGTGGTAATTTGTGTGTACCTTATCTTTATTTATGATTGGGGGGTTGTCACGGACGAAAGTGAAAAGGGAGGGGGGGTCATGGACGAAAGTAAAGAGCGGTGGGGTGGTTGTTGCTCGCAGACGAAAGTGAAAAGGAGGGGGTGGGAGTTGGTCACGGACGAAAGTGAAGAACGGTGGGGGAGGGGGGGGGGGTGCTTGGTCGTGGACGTAAGTGAAAAGAGGGGGATGGGTCACAGACGAATGTGAAGAGTGGGGGGGGGGTTTCACAGACGAAAGTGAATTTTGTGCCTGAATGCTCTTAAAATGCCTTTAAAACACATGGAAATTATAAACTTTCCCTCTGTTGTGGTTATGATTTGCAATGACTCAACAAATCTCTTGTATTTTCAACTGTGGTGAGGATCAATAATCATGGAGATTATAGAGAACCTGAAATGTGACTATTGCAGACACGTATATTGAGATATCGATACTGAAATGATATACAGAGTAATTTAAAAAGATTACCACAACTTTGAAAAATCTGTATTTAATCAAAGAAACACAATAGAACATTGGGTAATTAATCAATGTGAAGAGTACTTAACTGTTTTTTTCAGAAGAAAACAAGGTCATAGATGTTCAATATGACCCCCTTCAGACTAGACATGGGACGATAACTGCTTTTAAGGTTTACCGCGGTTTGGAAAATTCAGGGTTTTAAAACCGCCAATGTTTTCTGTTATACCATTCCTAAGGTATCTGCATTTTTTTGTTGGTTTGTTTGTTTTTTTTACATGTTTTTCACAACTATTTTATTTATTTTTTTAGTGCAACAGTATCTTCAGCAGAAAAGGAACTTCTACATCAAAATCTACTGGTCCAAATATTTAAAATGTTTCTTAAAGTAACATATATTGTGTTCAATGGGGGGGGGGGAAAGTTGTTGTTTTTTACTCCGACATTTAAAAAGAACTTATTTTGGAGCAGTAATCACAAAACCGTTATACTGTGAAACCGTGATATTTTTATCCGAGGTTATCATATCGTCATAATTTTATACCGGCCCATGCCTACTCCAGACACTCGGGTGACATCAGCCCGATACTCAAACTCATTCCACACTCTCTGTAGCATCTCCGGCATAACAGTTTGGATAGCTGCAGTTATTCCTTCTTTAAGTTTCTCAGTGTGAAACTTCAGCGCTTCCTTAAATTGATGACAGAAATAGCTTAGCTCTCATTTTCTTCTTTGCAGAGTTCTCGATTTTTTTAAGTTGTGGTATTCTTTTTGAATCACCCTGTATTGTGCAGCCCTAGTCATGCATACAGTGTGTAGAGTTAGAGTTAAAACCATGCTTTATTTATTTATTTACTTATTAATACCCACAATAATGTCAGTAACAAATTGTAAACCCAACCCTTAGTCCTAAAGAAAGCATTCCAACTGAATTAAAGAGTAATATTATGTAAACAATATGACTTGACCACTTGTGTTTGTCAGAGAGAATATTAAACATTTTAATTGGATACTGAACATTTAATATTAAAATTACGTATTTTTAATAATAATATTTAATATAATTAACATTTGATGAACACTACATTATTATATTGACAAAATTGCATATTTTATTTAGTTTGTTTTATATTTGATATTAAGCTAATTATTTTAATTGCTATGTGGTTACATTTGAAATATTGAAGTAAAATTATTACGTGTTATTTATTCTAGTTAAAAAACTAGTTACAGCAAATCAACACAAAAAATGCCACAAATACTCTGGAAATCAGCCAGTTTAGGCAGTTAAAACTTCAGTTAAAACGGTGTGTGTTTTTATGTGGGTGTGTGCCGGCTCATGCCTGGTTGGCATCGGCTGGGCTCTGTGGGTGTATGTTTTGTAGTGTAGGCCTGAGGAATGCTGACCTCCACTGTAGCACTGAATGGAGCCACCAAGGCAGAAATTAACTGGAAATCAGAGCTTAGTGAAAGGGCTTAGAGACTCTCTCATATGCACACACACACACACACACACACACTTTCTGTCCCACACAGATGCCTGTCAACCAGACGTTGCTTTAAAACGGCATTAATATTAATTGTCCGTGGTTCATTACGTGAATTGTTTGCTTGCTCATTGCATCAATGTTTAAAATGTGATGGCGTCTGCACTTTAGAATGTGCTTAATGTTACAATGGAAACGTAATGCAATTTGCATGTAAGCCTAAGCAATGATATATTTCAACCCAGGGTCAATCTGATTACGTACCCCTATATACATTTCTGGAGAGGCCGCTGTGTGCGCTTTTTAATATCTCAAATTTCTCTTGCGAGTGCCATTCACGCCTGCTGTTCTCACGTCCACCAGAAGCCGCTGTTGACTGACTACTGAGTGACAGATCGAATGACATTAGGAGTTAAATTCAATCCAAATTAGGAGTTAAGAAATACAACCCAAAGTGTGAAGGGGAAGGGCTTCAAAATTTACCCTTAAGAAGTGGGACACCACTACAGCACATTCACATTTGACGATGGCGACTGCTGTAGTTATTCTACTTACGTTATTTTTTGGTATTTATCTGCAGGAAATCACTAAAGGCATATATTACTGTGCCTTCAGTGCTGCGTATTTACTCCCTGGCCATATTAATCTATGTAAACACACAAGAAAACAACATTAACTTTGTAGCAGACACTGTAAAAAGGTCATTCCCAGCCACTAGACTTTTCTGACAGGGGATTCGAGTGTCATCGAGTGTCAGAATGTTGTGAGTTTACTCTACGGGAGTTATCATTATGGATTATAGATAGCAAAGTTTAGCGGTTTTTATTTTAGCGCTTTTTTAAAAAAAAGCATGACGGTAAAACATGAACACCATTATGAATGTATTAAAACATGTGCTTGCACTGATCTGGATATCGAAAATACTAATTTGTGGATCTCTTTACTTCTGGGTGCAGCTATGTTGCCGTTCTGGCTGGTGTATTTTGGGAAATTTTCATACCCCTTGGTTTCGAGTGTGGTCCTGAAAAATTTCCATTGGAAGGGCGATCTAACCCTTCGTCTTAGCTCTACGCCTTCAAGCTAAAGAGAATTAGGACACTCCTGCCGCTTTACATGAACGCGCAAAATGAGGGGTAGGGGGTAAGGGAAAGGGCTAAGAGATAGAATTGGAATTGGGCCTTAGTTATCGATATCAATAAGCTAGTGTGCTCCTAAATGGTGATTAAAGATGCGTTTAGAAGATGATAAACATGTAAAGCTTGTAATTTGTCACTTCCGCCTAAATGGATCAACGCTTTTATTCACGTCACCTTATACTTCAGTTTCTCATCAAATATTGACCAATCAAATGCTCTCTAGTATCCGACATGACAAGATGCTTCTCATTTGCTTTCATTTGACGTCAATCGCTTTCACTAACAGAGCTGTGATAAAGCAGAACACTATTGGCTGTTTTTTTAAAAGGGGAGGAGTTACTCTATGTCCCAGCCTCTCTTCGTGTTTTGGTTGAGATTACGTCAAACATCAAATAAAAATGCATATTTCACGGGACCTTTAAACCTACCCATACCACCAAACATGTCCCACCTCAAGTATTCTGCAATACAATATATACACAGTAAGTTCATTGTATTTACTTACATGTAAGTACAATATTAGTTAAGGCCACCTTTTATAAAGTAGAACCGTTCTGTCAGATATTGTGCACTAAAACTCAAATCTTTGTGTTCAAAATATCCAATCTGTAAGTCTCCCCTCACCTCTGAACTTTATCTAGGTGTATGGAGGGCCTGACTTATCTGCTCCACGATTGGCTCAGCTCTGCACCACACGCCCTCCCAGTAACCCCCTGCAGGTGTCCAGCACAGGTAACGCTGTCACCGTTCGCTTCACATCTGATGCAGTTGTCAGTGGCAGAGGCTTCAACGCAACTTGGGTGGAGATCCCAGGAGGTGAGTTACTTCTCTGTTATAGGAGATTTCAATCTGAAGTATAGTATAGTTATATAGTAATATAGTAATATAGTTCCATTATATTTAGTTCTGGGAAAAGATTAATCATGATTTCTTGCATCCAGAATAAAAGTTCGTTTTGAAATAAAATATGTATGTATGTATGTATGTATGTATGTGTTTGTGTGTATTATACGCACATTTATTATGTATATGTAATACACACACATAAAAACTAAATTCATATACATATATAAATATAAAATTTTTGCACAGATAATTAAATTTACATATAATTTATATCATATATTTTATATCTACAGGGTGGGCCATGTATATGGATCCACTTTAATAAACTTATTGGGAATTTCACAAGAAAAAACATTGGTGTGCTTGCTTTTAACATAATTTTATTCTTTCATGAGTTATTTACAAGCCCCCTCACATAAACTAATGTGTCACAAACAGGACGTTAATATCAACAACCATTCCCATTTTATTAAGGTGTATCCATATAAATGGCCCACCCTGTACATATACATTTTCTTAAATATTTGCATGCATGTACTTATTTATATATAATAAATATACACAGTGTACGCACATGCAGTTGATGTCAGAATTTCTGTCTTCAGAATCTCCAATTTCTGTTTAGCGGAAAGAAGATTTTTGTCAACACATTTCTAAACATAATAGCTTTAATAACTCATTTCTAATAACTGATGTATTTTATCTTTGCCATGATGTCAGTAGATAATATTTATCTAGATATTTATCGAGACACTTCTATACAGCTTAAAGTGACATTTAAAGGCTTAACTAGGTTAATTAGGTTAACTAGGCAGGTTAGGGTAATTAGGCAATTTATTGTAATACGATTTTTTTTTTCTGTAGACTATTGAAAAAAAAAAATAACTGAAAAGGGCTAATAATTTTGACCTTAAAATGGTTTTAAAAAAATTAAAAACTGATTTTATTCTTTCTCCAGAAGAAAAAATATTATCAGACATTCTGTGAAAATTTCCTTGCTCTGTTAAACATCATTTGGGAAATATTTAATAAAGAAAAAAATTCAAAAGGGGGCTAATAATTCTGACTTCAACTGTATATTATGTAAAAAAATACATTGGGTGTCCCGATTAATTTTTGCTCAGCACCAATTATATTATTTCCCTGTTAACTTTCCTTTGAAACCATTAGGATGTGGAGGGAGCGTCACAGCCCCCAGTGGAGAGATCCACTCTCCACAGTATCCCAGCAACTACCCTGACAATGCAGACTGTTCTTGGGTCATCACAGTGGACGCAGGTCATCGAGTCTTCTTCAACTTCACTGATCTGGATATCGAAAATCAGTTCTCATGCAGTTATGACTATGTGGCTGTGAGTAATTGAGCTTTCTTTGAGCACTTGATGCATTTCATGCCCAAATTGCTGGCATCTGTGAATTCATGATGTTTAAGGTGGGTTCCCAGACCTGTTCCTGGAGTACCACTGCCCATATGTCTGACATTACAAATGGCATACATGACATACAAGTTCATATTTGGATTTCACATATATAAAATAAATGTCATATAAGCAACATGTACAGTGGTCAACATTTGAAGTGGATCAAACCTTTCATCAAAGTTGTCTTAAAAGTATTCAACAACATCCATTCTTGTCTTTTTTGGTATACTTCAAATGTTGACTACTGTATTTAATATTGCAAAAATGTCTGTTTCATTTATTTTTTTATATATGTACATATGTTCCACTTTTGTCATTTGCATATATTGCCATATATCAGATTTCTATATGGGTACTTCTATACAGATGTTAGCTAGGGTGCAGCAAGTGTGTTTGCAGAGGTTGAAAGGAATGTATAACTCTGTAATGGACCAACGTAATACAGTTCAGACCAATTTATGGACAAAACAAATCTTCTCTCTAGATCCATGATGGTCCACATGAGCATTCTCCACTTCTGGCTCAAGTGTGTGGAACCTCCAGGCCCCCTCCCGTCACGTCCTCAACAAACGTCATCTATGTTCGCTTTAGGTCAGATCACAGTCTAAACCATAGAGGCTTCAGCGCTCAGTTCGCAGAAGGTAAGTCTCCTCTTTATACATGAGCCCACCATTTCTAATGAATCAACCTCATTGATCGCTCTTGTGGTTTCCAGCATGTGGATCCTTTATAGTGACTGATGATGTTGGCGGGGAGATTGCATCTCCTCGGTATCCATACCCTTACCCACCCAATCAGGACTGTAGCTGGATCATACGGGCACAGGAGCCGTGTAAGTTTGCTGGTCATTCCATTTATAACTAATTTGTACAACAACTTAGTACAAACGAACACGGTTATTTTCAAAACCACAGTTTTTGTCTACACAGTTTGGCCGTTCACACAGAAATCACAGCATCAGGTGACTGAAATGGAACTTTCTGAGACTCAGGTCAAAGTGAAGAAATTTCAAAACTCGGGTTACAGTGTGGCCACCAAAACAGTTTTTATTCCTTATGAATGCTTCTGATTGGCCAACACAGCTTTATTCTAATACTGGGTTACAAACCAAGCGCGATAGATGTGATTGAGGCGAACTCTGCATGTCTAACATGCTGCGCTTTCTGCGTTGTTCTCACCGCATGACTGTAATTTGCCTCTGTTTGTGTGTTTACATTGACTTTGTATGTAACTTACTCACACAAATACTTAATTCCACATTTGATATAAACCCAGAATATAAGGCTGGGTTTATACCAAATAAAAAAGGCCCTATGAAATTAACATGGAAATTAAAGGTCTCCTAAAACTATAAAATGAAAAAAGTTTTTTAGATGTTAGTATTAGTGTTGGTTTTTAGGATATACAGTTGAAGTCAGAATTATTCGCCCCCCTTTGAATTTTTTTTTTCTTTTAAATATTTCCCAAATTTAGTTTGAGAGCAAGGAAATTTCCACAGTGTGTCTGATAATATTTTTTTGTTCTGGGGAAAGTCTTATTTGTTTTTTTTTTTGGCTAGAATAAAAGCAGTTTTTATTTTTTAAAAACCATTTTAAGGTCCGAATTATTAGCCCCTTTATGCTACATTTTTTCCAATATAGTCTACAGAACTACCAATCGTTATACAATAACTTGCCTCATTACCCTAACCTGCCTAGTTAACCTAATTAACCTAGTTAAGCCTTTAAATGTCACTTTAAGCTGTATAGAAGTGTCTTCAAAAATATCCAGTAAAATATTATGTACTGTCATCATAGCAAAGATAAAATAAATCAGTTATTAGAAATTAGTTATTAAAATTATCATGTTTAGAAATGTGTTGAAAACATCTTCTCTCTGTTAAACAGAAATTGGTGAAAAAATAAGCTGGGGGGTTATAATTCAGGAGGGCTAATAATTCTGACTTCAACTGTATATAAGCTAGTGCACGCCAAAACAGTGACAAAAGTTGCATTTAGAAGATATAAAACTTATATAAACATGTAAAGCTTGTAGTTTGTCACTTCCACCTAAATGGATCATCGATTTTATTGACGTCTCGTAATACTTAGTTTCTCATCAAAACTTGACCAATCAAATCCTCTCTTGTATCTGACATGCCCCGTTCTCTAGAAGGCACTTCTCATTTGACGAGATTGAGCTCAACGATTCTCAGTGGCAGAGGATAAAACAAAATGCTATTGGCTGATGTCCCACCCTCTAATTATGTTTCGGCTGAGATTACGTAAATTGAATTAAAATGCATAAATATACATAAAATGCATCAAATGCACTTCACGGGACCTTTAACAGCACATCACAGTGCATTTTTTCATTTAATTCAATTCAATTCAATTCACCTTTATTTCTACATTTACAATGTAGATTGTGTCAAAGCAGCTTCACATAAAAGATCATAGTAAATTGAACAGTGTAGTTCAGTTTTCAGTGTTCAGTTCAGTTTAGCTCAGTTCAGTGTGGTTTAATATTCAGTATTGAGAGTCCAAACACTGAAGAGCAAATCCATCAATGCGCAGCTCGACAGATCCCGAACCATGCAAGCCAGTGGCAACAGCGTCGAGGAAAAAAAACTTTACCAATTGGTAAAAGTGAAGAATTAAAAAACCTCAAGAGAAACCAGGCTCAGTTGGGCACGACCATTTCTCCTTTGGCCAAACGTCTTGTGCAGAGCTGCAGTCAAGGCGCTGGAGGCTGGAAGCTGGACCTCAGCGTAGACTCATATTTACATGTGGACAGAGATTTTTTTTCTTGATGAGGGCGAGAAAATTATGTGTGGCCATGGCCTTAAAGTCAAATCCAAGACCTTCTATGCAAAATTTACTAAACTATAAATTTTTTTTTCAGTCAATCACGTGACTTTGTCCTTCACTGACTTTGAGCTTGAGATGTTGAACAGTAACTGCACTCATGACAGCGTGGAGATCTTGGATGGAGACAATATTCAAGCACCTTCTGTTGGTAAAGATAAAATCTTGACTGTAATTGCAAAATAATATTTATTAACCCCAATTTGGTTTGTAGTAACGTAGTAATCTTGTTCTAGGTCGATATTGTGGGAGTAATTTGCCACACCCAGTCACTTCATTGAGCAACGCCATGGTGGTTAAGTTTGTGTCAGATCAGGCAGTAGGGAAGAAAGGTTTTCGGGCGACCTACATGGCCTCAACTTCAGGTCAGATTTCTGAATTCGTTTCAAAATACAATATCTGTCAAAAGTTGTAAACAGTAAGATTTGTTTATGTTTTATAATAAGCGTATTCTACTCCCCAAGGCAGCATTTATTTGCATGCAGTAAAAACTGTTCAATTGTGAAATACTATTACAATTTTAAATGAATGTCACTTATTAAGTTTAATTTTTTCCTTATATTCAAAGCTGAATTTTTATCATCATTAATCCACTCATCGGTCTCACATGATCCTTCATAAATCATTTTATTATGATGATTTGATGTTCTGTTATGATCAGCTATATTGGTACAAAATCACTAATAATAATTCTCACCATTATTTGTCATGCTTCATAGTATCATGGAAACTGACACATTTTACTATTAGGATTCTTTGATTCAAATTAAAGCTTTTATCCGCAATCTTTTTTTATATTATGAATGTATTTACTTTCACTCTTGAATAATTTATTGTGATGAATACATTTTTTTCACTTCTATAAAATAAATAATTTCACAAACTAGTTGCAAAAAGAATAATAATATTAAATATTTCTTCCAGAGCAGATCATGATGCTAAAGTTCTGTGACACTGAAGACTATCATGCTTAAAGTTGCAGTATGTAAGTTTAACACCCAGTGGTTGACCTGGGTATTGCACTCCTGGTTCAAAACACATGCAAGCGCAGGTTGCCAGATTGACGTCATCAACAGGAGTGTGCCTGACTACCGAGTCTAAAGGCTGATTTGAGTCATGTTTTAAATAAAAGAAATGGCACGCAATAGAACGAATGTCCTAACCAACACCTGAAGTTTAGATTTTAGAAACAGCTTCTATTTGTTGCAGCTGAACAACAGAAAACTGCCAATGATCACCTCAGGTACACCTCATGTGCTTTATTCAGTGTTAAATACTAATAATGTGAGTTTGAATGCCATTTTTACATGACATTTATTGCCATACTACTGAAAACAGCAGCAGATTGTTCACCTCAGATCTCTAAAATAAAATAAATCGTTTGAAATTGATCTTCAGAACTGTGACTCAGTGGAAGCCAACACATATCAGTGATTCAGCATCTACTTTTAATAATGTTCTAGAGGTTTAATATATTTTAATTAGATTATAAACCTTACTATTTCGTTAGAGTGCAGTGAGTGCATATTCTGTGCTTCTGAATGGCTGTCGTTTAAATTTCTGTTGTTTTTTTTTCTGGTGCAAACAGCCAAATTGCTTATCACTGCAAATCTTGTCAGTTGGCGTATTGTTAGGGTAGGGTGTTACAATGTAACCTGCTTACCTTATGTTTACATTCATAATATTTATATTATTGGCTGATTACTAACCTCATGTGGAACTCTGATTCTGCTTCTCATTTCGGAGTCTGCTACTGTCCACCTGAGGTTGCATTTCATTCGCACAACTGAATGACTCAAATACGCAGTTTTCCACCAAGGCAACCCAGGGTGCTGAAATTTAATAGGCTAAACTGCCATTGGGCGAGATAAAGTGACCAAAACAAAGACAGAGGTTCCGGCTTGAAAAGCACTTTTTCAAAGCAGAATATCTGACTTCAGCATTGTTTTTCAGATAAACAAGTATGTTCACTTAGCATGTTTCTTAAATATCTGCAAACATATTATGGTATTTTTATGCTTTAGAAGAGTCAAAAACCTATATACAGCACCTTTAATAATCAGCTTTAAACTCCAAGAATTAATTACATTACGTTACTCAAATAAATTTCAGTATTCTAATAACATTTCACAATTTTACAGTATTTCCTAAATTAAGTGTCCAGAATAAGCATATTATTAAAAATTCACAAATCTTGCTGTATCCAAACTGTTGACTGGTAGTGTACATTCACCTAAATTATGCTGCATTTGAACACATGTCAATTGCTTATATTCTCCAGGCTGTGGTGGGCTCCTGAACATGGAGTCAGGCGCATTTAAACAGTCCAAACTATCCTGATGTATACCCACCCAATGTGGAGTGTGTGTGGACCCTCTCCAGTTCCCCTGGCAACCGCATACAGCTCTCATTCATGTAAGGCAATCAAGATGAAGCATTGATCTCACAAATGTTATTGATGCATCAAAAAAAATCTTGCACTTTCTGTAATGCAGAATGTTTCAGCTTCAACCCAGTTCAGACTGCAGTAATGACTACCTGGAGATTCGGGAAGGACACTCCACTGGTGCTCTGGTTGGTCGTTTCTGTGGCGACTCCCTGCCTACCAACTACACTTCTATTACGGGCCACATACTTTGGATTAAGTTTATTTCGGACTCCTCGATCAGTGGAGCTGGATTCAGAGCAGTATTCTCCCACTGTAAGTCAGAGCAAAGGATTACTCTTATCTTTTTGGCTTGGAGCGTACTGAAAAACAAACAAACAAAACAACCTGCAATTTGGGTGTTATGCTGATTAAAGGGTTATGAAACCCCCCGTCTCAGCTGTGTGTTTTCACAAATCTACTTTGAAAAAAGTCAGGAAAATGAGTGTGTCCACCTTTTTTAAGGTAGGTATGTCGAGTGGCGAAAGAGGAAAGGGTTTGCATTAGGCTTGGGCGGTATCCAAATTTTGATACCGTCAAACCTCCTCCCTATTTTACCTCAGTATGCTGTATTTTCGTGCAAAAAATATGATGTAAGGCGCAGGCCGTGTCACCAAACTGTTGGCTTGTGCCTAAACCATTCAGAAACTGAATACCGTATATGTGACCTTAGGTTCGTGGTCACCTGTTTGTATTGTTCGTATTCGAGATCTGCGCGCGTGCTCGCTCTCTTGGGAGCGATATTGATAGACCTCGTGCCTCGAAACAAAGCAATTTAATGAAAAAACAAACAAACAAACTTGACTTGGCAAGCTGGCAGGGATCAGGGCTGGACAGACAGGACAAGGCAGCATATGACGACAAACTGGCACAGGACAGCAGGCATGAAGAGAATATAAGCAAAAATAATTAACAAACAAACAGGTGAACATAATAAACTAATAATGGGTTAACAAGGAGGGTGGGACTAGACAGAAAACAGGAAAGCACATGATACAAAGAAACAACACAAGCCATGTGCTCACACAAAACGAGACTAGAACACGCAGCCAATAAGAGAACTCATTAACCGCGTTTTCACATGACACTAAAGCACGCGGCACATGTAAACATGTACCATGTGCTAAACACAACACCAACAAAAGACTGAAGGCAAGACACAAGTACACAATAAATAAAAACTCACCGTTCACTCACACAAGCAACATACATGTTTAATCCCAGCACCAACCAAAACTAGACTGAGACCTTGAGAATGAAACAACTCGCTGCAGACAGAAAAAATACAAGCACCAGGATGAGAATGCGCGTCACAAACATGTCCAGACCTCACGCAACCGCTTCAAGCTGGAGCATGCACGGCTCACGCCCGGTCGAGACGGCGCTCATACAAAATCCACACAATGACAGAAAATGAGTGCTCGACCTGAGAAAACTCAAGCCGAGCACAACATACAAGACATGACAGGACTAGTGTCTGGACTCTGCCACCAAAACAAAAATTAACAAGAGCAAAATGGCAGAATCCTGACACCATCCTCTTAAAAAATGTAATGGATGTGGGGCAAATGCTGGCATTTAAATGCAATTAAATTGTAAATTTACAGACTTCTATAGATTAAAAATCCTTTTGCAGTTATTATTTAGCATCAATCCTGGAGAGTCTTGCCAATCTGGTAGAAAGCCCAATTCTGTGGGATAACTGGGGACCTGGCAACCCTGTTTGCACCTTAATATTTATTTGCACTCTTTTTTGGTTTTCAGTGTATGGTAATGATATCACTGGCAGTACAGGACTGATAGCTTCCCCCCTTTACCCGCGTACCTACCCAAACAATGCAGACTACCGCTGGACCGTGACGGTGGATTCAGATTCCCACATCCAGATTCAATTCCTGGACATCGACATTGAAGACCTGTTCAATTGCTTTTATGATAAACTCAAGGTCTGCACTCTTGTCTAAAACGTAGCTTTTAAATGCTATAATGGCTCAATAGAAAGTTTAATGGTATACGATGGAAATGAGGTTCAAAATCAATACTTTCCTTCCTTAGATATATGATGGTCCAAGCACTAACTCGTTCCTTCTGGGAGAGTTCTGTGGCCTCACTCTACCCAACCCAGTAAGAAGTTCAGGCAGCGCTATAACTCTTGAGTTTCAATCTGACACTGTGATTGGAGGGAAAGGCTTCCTGATTGAGTGGACTGCCGTTCAGGGATCTGGTCCATTGCCCACTATAGAGCCAGGTTAGTTCCCAGAGGATTCCGCCTGTCAATTCAAAATGTTACTGTTTGGTTTGAATATTTCTTTCATCTTCTTAGGAGCGTGTGGAGGAACACTCATGACTGGTGACACACCCCAGTTCTTATTTTCACCCGGCTGGCCCGAGCTGTATCAGCACAATCTTGATTGTTCGTGGCTAATCCGGTCTCCCAGCTCTATAGTCGAGTTTAATCTCCTCTCTCTAGACATGGAGGATGAGGTTTCATGTCTTCACGACAGTCTGGACATCAGGGATGGTAGGGGTTTTGTCATTTTAAAGTCAGTTTATAGAGTTGATGTACCCAAAGATGAAAATTTGGTTAGTAATAATTACTCACTTTCATGTTGTTCAGATTCCCTTCAACCTTTGTTCAGCTTCAGAACACAAATTAAGATATAGTAGAAGAAATCCAAAAGCTCTCTGACCCTCCATAGACAGCAATAGTCATGAGATGTTCATAAGTGTTCTTAGAGCTTCATATGATCACAGTTGAGCTACAGAAGTCATATGCAAAGTTTTGACAATGTTTTTGGGGACTTTTCTGGACTTTTAACATCTCAGGACCAATGCAGTCTATGAAGGATGTGGGAGCTTTTGAGTTTCATCAAAAATATCTAAATTTGTGTTCTCAAGATGAACGAAGCTCTCAGGGGTGATAATAACAATAATTAATTTAATAGTAAAAAAAAGCCTGCTTAAAAAGATGGGTGTTTAGAGGGGGATTTAAAAGTGTGAACACTATCAACGTTCCTTAAATCCAAGGGAAGTGAGTTCCATAGCAGAGGAGCCGGAGAGTGTGAGAAGAGGTATAGATATAGAGAAGTTTTAGAGAGATTTTGTGGAGCTAGACTGTAAAGTGCTAAAGTGTAAAGAATTCATAACTGAATTTTATTTTTAGATTAACCAATCCTTCAGCACGAATACTTCCTTGACTTTTAAGGCTTACTCTTGTATATGTTTTTCCTAAGGTGAAACCAACTCGTCTCCACTGATTGCAAAGGTTTGTGGGCGGCAGCTGCCTGGTTCTTTGCATTCTACCGGTGATGTCATGCTTCTGCGATTCACCTCTGATGGCAGTATTAATGGCAGAGGTTTCAATGCAACCTTTTCTAGAGGTGAGCAGTCCATGAACCAAATCCTAGTCTCAATACTGCAATATGTTTTCTGGTAACACTATATTTTTATGCGCCATTTGAGTATTAGTACACTGTCTACTTAATATACTTACTTGATATACTTAATATACTTACTACTTGATACTGCTGCTAAACAGACATTTAACCAACTATAAGAAACTTTTCAAGTAAATGTCAACTTGCACTAACCCTAACCCCAACCTAACAGTCTACTTATAATCTAATGAGTTGGCATGTAGATGCAATGTAACTTAAATTCAACAAACGGACCATCAAAATAAAGTGTGACCATTTTCTTTGCGTTATACTTTTTGTTAGAAATTGAACCATTTCTCATTTGCATTCTCTATCAGGTTGTGGTGGTTTCCTCCATACAGACAGAGGCGTTCTAAGTTCTCCTCAGTATCCACAGAACTACAAGCCCAACCTGAATTGCAATTGGCAAGTAATGGTCACCCCAGGGTTTAGGGTTTCCGTAACTTTCCAAAGCCCCTTCCAGGTACAGGGTTATGGCACTCAGTGCAGCACAGGTGACTACCTAGAGGTAAGTGACTAAAGAAGAAAGTATGATTGAGAAAAAAGTGTGTTTGAGGGAAAATATTTTAAATACTTTTATTATTTTATATTAGTTACGGAATGGACCTGATGGCAACTCACCAACTTTGTCAGGGCGACTCTGTGGGTCCAACGTTCCATCCACATTTCAGACCACAGACAATAGCCTTTATGCTCACTTCGTTTCTGATGACTCTAATGAGGGAAATGGCTTCAAATTGTTATTCGAAGCCCACAGCTCAGGTAGAAACTTCAGCCAATATTACAATAAATCCAGTGATATTTTTTTCTATATCCACCAAGCGGTATGGTTCAGTACAGTATGGTACGGATTTATGTTTTTTTCCACTGTCAAAGGTACCAAAAAAGTAAACCTCACGTAAGACAACAGAAAAAAAACAAAAGGATGGAGCCAGACGCGCAGCTGAACGCTATTGTTGTGTAGTCATCTACATGTGCAACAAACCAAGAGAATGACAACACAGGAAGCACTATTTATGAATGCACAGCCGAGAGGTGACACTGTAATAATACAGTAACGGTGTGCAACCCTAAACCATGGTCATCCTGAACTCAAACCTTATTGTGTTTTTGTGTCAAACTGACACATTACAAGAAGGAGAACAGGATTTGCTGTCTATTGTTGTTCATGAGGACCTCTAAAAACATTTGGAAAGAGCAAGCGGTGCCACTTTCACCTCTATTTATGTGCACTTACCATGCACAAATATGGAACTTTAGTTTATAAAAGATGGCTTTTACGACTTTATTCTACAAGTGAGAATAACATCAATCGCAACATTCTATTGTATACCGAGCCTACTAAAAGGGTATTGTTGGCAGTCGAAACGCAAGCCTGATCAGGGTAACCTGTACCGAATCGAACTTTATTCTGTACTGAACTATAACACTCAGTGGAAACGAATCATTAGATTCATTCAATAAAGAATGATTACCATTAAAATCAGAGTAAATCTTAGTGTTTGTCTCCAGCTTGTGGTGGTCTTATCGAGCTTAATGATGGAGATCCGCCAGGATACATCACATCTCCTGACTATCCATCAAACTACCCCCAAAATAGTGACTGCGTGTGGATTATCACTGTTCCCAATGGGGAGGCTGTACAACTTGACTTTGAGGGTGATTTCTACATTGAACCTCATTCTGGGTATGTTACAGTACATTCAATTTAAACAATAAACCACCCACATCCTACGCCTTCATGTGCTTTCAACCACCGGTGTGGGTAGGTGGGTCTGTGTGACCAGCGCCCCCTGGCTGCAGGACCAGATGGCTGCTGCCTTTATTGGTCTATATTCACATCCCCTGTTTCCATGCGATGTTATGTCTATGTCTATGTGCTTATGTACTTGTGCTAGGGCTTCCTCCCCCCCCCCCCTGATCTTACGTTGCCCTACTTCAAGAATAGTATGAAAGGGGCTTTTGTCGTCCCTCTTCCCTAATGCATCTTATTTCCTTTTTCTAAATCCTACCTCTCATCTGACCTATCTTCCCCTGAAATGTGTGATGCCTGTGTATGGTTAGGGGGGTCCAATTTCACTGCATGTAAAAGTGTATGTGACAAATAAAGGCCTTTCATCATCATCATCAAAACTGCTTACATTTGCAACAACGATTTATCCATTTAGAGTAATCACAATCTTCTCTCCTAGGTGTTTATTTGATTACATCGAAATCCGGGATGGTCCCACATCAGATGATGCTTTGATTGGCAGACTTTGTGGCAACACCCGCCCATCTACACAGCATTCTTCTGGCACCACCATGTATATACGCTTCCGAACTGATGCCAGTGTCACACATATTGGTTTCAAAGCCAAGTACTCCATTGGTAATCCATTTTGAATCCCACTGACATTCCAACCATTTTTTCCAAGCTTCAATGACTAAAAAGGTATTTTGTCCTCCTTAGCTACATGTGGTGGTACCTACATTGGTCAAAGTGGTGTCATTAGAAGCCCTGGTTATCCTGGCTCAAATTATCCTGACAACTCTAACTGTGAATGGTACCTAGAAGGTCCTACTGGACACTATATAACCCTCACCTACACTGCCTTTGACTTGCAGAGCTCCACTAATTGCAACAGTGACTATGTTGAGATACGCGAATACAATGCTTCAGGTTTGGGATCTCCCTACACAAATCTAGGCTTCTTTTAATTACCTAGGGTAGTAATGCAAGTTCTTTTTCTCACCAGGTCGCCTGTTGGGGAAACACTGTGGAAACAACCTTCCGGCTTCCATGGACACTGGTGACAGTTTTGCCTATGTAAAGTTTGTCAGTGATGCTAGTGCGAATGCTGGAGGGTTCAGCTTATCATTTGAAGCCAGTGTTGAAGGCAAGTATGAAATCCATAAGCGAAAACAAACACATACTGTAAGCATCATAATTCATTAATAAATATGGGACTCAGTGTGGAAGGTTTCTGTGTCTAACCATATTTAGGTGAACGAAAATGAGACTTTATCTGGTAATAAAGACCTTATCTGATAATAAAACAAATCGTTTGTCTTGTAGAATGTGGAGGGGATCTGAATGCACCATTCGGGACCATATCATCTCCCAACTACCCGAACCTCTACCCACACAGCCGAATTTGTCGCTGGAGTATCACTGTTCCTCAAGGTCGTAGGGTCACTCTTACCATCAATGACTTGAGGCTGGAGGACCAAAGTACCTGTGCATTTGACTTTGTGGAGGTGAGGTTATCTGTATGTTTTAGAGGGGATCATCCTGCATGTGGGTTTCTGTGTGTATTGTTCAATTCAGATCTTCAACACAGCCATTTTCACTCTTGGATTGGTAGATCCTGAATGGTCTGACACCCAGTGCCCCTCGGTTGGATCGTTTATGTGGTACAGTCCCTGCTGGTACCCAGGTCAAGTCTTCAGGGAATACTATGACAGTCATTTTCAGCACAGATTCATCTGTGTCTAATGGTGGATTCACAGCAGATTACTCATCAGAGGAGCCAGCTGGTAGGAAAGAAGAACTTTGGCTTTAAAGTAAACACTTTTGGGGGTCCTGATTTAATTCGTGAGTCTTTGCACTTTGCAGTGTGTGGTGGGATTCTCACTGAACCTGGAAACTTCACCTCACCCGACTTTGGCAATGGAAACTACAGTAACAACCTGAACTGTGAATGGCTGATCCAGAACCCACATCACACGAACTCCTCCATTGTGGTTATTATAGACGAGCTGCATCTAGAGCATCACCAAACCTGTGAGTGGGACTACTTGGAGTTCAGACTGGGTAAGAGTTTCCAAATGCACTATGAGGGACACTAAACACTTTCTAATGTACCATTCAACTCTTTCCCCACCGTTGATGCGATATCTTGTCAATTAAGAGACAACATTACAGTAAAGGAAACCCTAGACTTGACTTGTTTTGTCTGTTTTTCCTAATATAGGAGATCACAATGGAGAGCTCTTGACTCGTTTATGTGGACAGACTCCTCCATCAGTCCCCATAGTGGTGTCCACTCCTAGTCTCTGGGTTCACTTTCTGTCTGATGAGGCTGTGGGTGACCTCGGCTTCAAGGCAACATATTCCTTTTCAGGTACCATCTATTGCTCTGTAACACTTAAAGTCTGTGTAAAATCAAAGTTTGCAATGTGTTTTTTGCTAACGCACATTGTTATTCTTTAGGTAAACAATTAATCCATGCTAATCCACTGAAATGTTTGGTAATCTTCAATCAAAGTCTGACCATTTGCATTTACAAAACAGAAGCTAGGCCCCCTACTTAATATTCTGTTTCCGTTGAAAGTAAATCAACATACAGTACTGAAATAAAAGTCTCAGCAACTTCCGATTCACGCAGACTTTAAATAAATCTCAGTTGCACATGAGCTTAACTGACTGCTTTTCCTCAGAGTGTGGAGGGACACAAAGCGGAGATGGAGGTGTCATCTCTAGCCCTGGATATCCCAATGTCTACCCCAGTCCGAGCCGTTGTACATGGCTTCTTGAAGCTCCAGTGGGCCACACTGTTGTTGTAAGTTACAACAGCTTCTTGGGATGGTGTCTTCTTTAGACCTCAACACTGAAATTGATCAATAACATCATTTGCAAATACTTTTGTCTAGCTTACATTTACATACTTTGAAGTGGAGGAGCACAGCCAGTGCGTCTGGGATTCTGTGACCATCTTCAATGGAGCCTCGTCAGGATCCCCCATTATTGGTCAATACTGTGGCCACAACTCTCCAGGAACCATCCGATCAGGCTCTAACAAATTAGTTGTGGTATTCCTTGCTGATCATACAGTGTCCAAAGGAGGATTTACTGCCACCTGGTCAACAGACTCAACAGGTATACATCAACTGTACTTCCGTTAGGTTTTTACTTTCTGTAGGTTCCAATTGAACTAAAGCAATTTTCCCTTCTTCAGGATGTGGAGGAATTATCCATGCTGATACAGGTACCATCAAATCTCCCAATTATCCTCAGAATTTCCCGACCAATATCGAATGTTCCTGGACTATCATTGCCCATGATGGAAACCATCTGGAAATGGGCTTTGCCAGTGACTTCCAGATCCCAGACTCGAGTGGACAGTGTCAAAATAGTTATATCAAGGTAAACAGATAAGTAATCTTTCATTATGTTTAGTGCTGGGCAACCATTACAAATTTTAATCTCGAATAGTCTTTTGTATGCATTCTTACATGCAAAATTCAACAATGAATTGAAAGTTTGTGTATTGCACATTTTAAATGTTCTGGTATATGAATAAAATACATTAACAATTTAAACAACTGAAGTGTTTTTATAGCAGTATTCCCTTATTAACGGTTAAAAATATCTGGTAAATCTTAACTTAGACATCAATGGGATCAAATTAAATCTTAAATCAATCTTTACTTTCGTCTAAAATCTTCACTGTTTAAGACTTTACATAACCCGACTTCACCACTAAATCAGTTTGTGAATATTAGAACGACTGCTCACCGATCTACTAGAGGTGGTGAAAAAGGGGGATCGTATTATTCCTCTCAAAAAAAGTTAATTTAGTCAGTCAGTATTTTCAGTGAAAGCTTGGAGAATGCAACTCCATCCCACAAACAATTAGAAGATCACTTGCTTTTCGTTCTTTTCAGTCTCATGTTAAAAATTGGTTAGTGACAAATCAGCATTGTCAGCATTAGTACTGTATTCTTGACACTTATCGTCTACTTCTGCTGCCATCAGTCTGTTTTTGTTTTTTACTTTTTAATTGTATTTTATATATCAAAATGTATTTTATGTTATTATTCTGTGCTTCTATTTTAGGTGTGACTTCTTAACATTCTGTAAGGGGTCTACAGATGATAAATAGCCATTCTTGTCTAATTTTGGCACATTTTACAGTAATGTTTATTAATGTGCATTGACCCTGTAAACAAATAAACTAAACTAAACTAAAAAATAAATAAAAAATTCACGGATTTCCGAAGCATCTCTGTCTGCAGCATATGTATTGGTGTTTATATGGCAGTATTCCCTTTTTAACAGTTAAAATATCTTGTAAAACTTAACTTAGACACTAATGGGATCAAAATAAATCTTAAACCAATCTTTACTTTCATTTAAAGTTTTTACTTCACTTCAGAATGTTCATTCACGGATTTCCGCAACGTCTCCTTCTGCAGCATATCTATTGGTGTTTTTATAGCAGTATCCCCTTATTAACAAATATCTTGTAAATCTTAACTTAGACATTAATGGGATCAAATTCAATCTAAAATTAATCTATATTTCAGTCTAAAATCGTTACTTCACTTCGGAACGATCATTCGCGGATTTTATCATATGCTGGTTTCACACCAAAAGCCCAAAATAAGTATTCCTATGAGTAGATTACATACAAAGTTAATGCAAATGCGCAAATACAGGCATTTTCCACCAGGCAGCATAATGCATGTGCAGCAAAAGCACAGAATTCACCTCAACCACATCTTCCACGATTCAACACAAGGATAAAATTTGCTCAAAGTGGAAAAACATCCCATGAGTAAACGAGAGCAAGTGATGCAGTGCTCCACATTTGGTGTGAAGTGAACCCTTTAGGCCCATTCCAAATATTCCCACAGGTTGAGACACATTATTCAGACTCTGATGCAGAGTCTTTTAAAGTACCTAAAAGACATTTAAAATAATCAAAATAATAATAACTGCATTGTCACATGTAAATGTATTTATTTATAAATTTTTTGCTATTTTGCCACCTTCTAGAATTTTTTTATTACCTGTTTTGTTTTTATTAAGTAGATTTCTTTGAACCTGCAGATTATTGACCGCCGGCTTATAAGAACCCACGCGTGCTGTACTTCATTAACATTCGATAAACTAATTGTCATCGCTTATTAATTAAAGCGTTATTAACACATTAACTTGCCCAGCTTTAATTATGTTATACTCCACCGTTACACTCATTGTGTTTTCTGTTTTCTGTCTATCTGACAGATGTGGTCTGACAACATTCAGAATGACGAGAATCTCTTGACCACCGGCTGTGGCACTACAGCCCCTGCTGCCATCATTGCACCCAGAAATGTTATTACAGCTCGTTTCCAGTCCTCAGATACACCCGGCAAAGGCTTCTCTGCTGCATTCTACACTAGTGCGTATCCTAATGGTGTGTGGCTGTTTTTGTTCCTAACCTGTCAATAATTCCACTCATGTCTCTATTCAATCTCATCTTTTAGCTTGTGGAGCCAATTTCACAGCCTCAACTGGCCGTGTAGTTTCCCCAAACTACCCAGACCACTATCCAGCAAACTCCAACTGTAATTACATCATCAATGCTGGAGAACAGTTCGTGGTTGTGCTCACTTTCAGAACTTTCCAGATAGAGGGTATGTTTTATATAATTTGTGATCTAATAACAACTAGGTAAGAATTACACAGTTCCTTAAGCTGAATAATTAATCTGCTCCATCCCCCCTAGCGCACTCCACATGTGTCTATGATGGTGTGAAAATCTACAGCGGCACCACCGCCAGTAGTGCACCATTGGCTACTCTTTGTGGAAATACAATCCCAGGCATCTTCACCACTTTCGGACCAATGCTCATCAACTTCTACTCTGATTCCATCATCCATGACAATGGCTTCCTGGCAGAATACACAACAATACGTAAGCTTCAGCCACAAAACAAACTGGACATATAATGCAGTACGTTTAATTCTCTAAATACCATCCTGACAATGATTATCAGCGTTTGGGATAGTTACTTTTTAAAGTAATATATTACAATCCTTTAATAAAGTAACTAAGGCCCTGTTTACACTAATGTAAATCCATGTTTACCACACTGGCATTTCATCTAGTGTTTTTGAAAAGATCTCCATCCAAAATGTATATCACATGGCCATACACGCAATCTGGGCATGCATATACAAGTATTAACAGGAAGTACATGCTTCACTCTGTATTTAGCGCTTTGGGTCTGAGAAAAGCGCACTATAAATAAAATTTATTCTTGTTATTTGTTTATTATTATTATTATTATTATTATTATTATTATGTTACTAGTCAACAACACATGTTTAACTGCCCAATGGCTGCTAAAATGTTCAAGTTCAATTCACGAGTTTACACTTACAGATGTTTAAGAATAAGGCGTATTTGGCGTGCTGTCCAGGGAGAGGGCTCTGAGCTCGGGGAAGACACCCCAACTCCTGTTATTTCTCTTATCTGGGAATAAAAAGAAGTTGGGGTTTGAGCGAATCGTCTAGCCCGGCCCCATAACGCTCGCCCTGGGTTGATAATGTTTAAGAGGTGAGGTGTCGGGGTGGTGGAGGGATGCTAAAGTTGTGAGATAATGCAGGTAGGACTGCTTTGGTATTTATAGGGGTTTGGTCCTATACTGATTGGATAATAGAATGATTGTCAATGATGTATTGAATTGCTGAAACATCTGCGTGTGCTCCTCCTGAAATCTGTTTATAAAACATCATTTATTTATAGAGCACATTTAAAAACAGTCACAAGACTGGCCAAAGTGCTGTACATAAGACAAAGTAAAAATAAAGATGGAATATAAAACAGAAATAAGACAAGAGAAATGTCTGAAAGCAGTAGAAAGGACTATTAAATAATATTAAAAAGCCAAGCTAAAAAGGTACGTTTTAAGAAGTAATTTAAAAATAGATAATGATGGAGCCATTCTAATGGACAACAATGCGAGCCAAGCTTCCATGTCTATATTGTTTATTGTTATATTATAGGTGCTTGACAAGTTCAGGGTAGGATACACAATGACTGCATTTACACTGGATAGTTCAAGTGACTCAATTCCGATTTTTTTTTTCTGATTTACGTGCATAAATCACACCATGGACATCACATTAAGATGCCTACTGGTTTAAAATTGCCTAGATTAAAAGAAAATGGCCAAATAAAAACTTTTCTGTCATAAACTATAGTAAAACAACTTGTCAATAATAATTTAAAAAAACCCTGCGCACAGATTGAAAAGAGCTCTCTTTTATTATCAGCTATCAGTCAGCGCCTGCTCTTTTTTTCATGGTCATTGCTCCTTTGTCGTGTGCCATGTAAATGCAGACATTTACATTTACATTTACATTTACATTTAGTCATTTAGCAGACGCTTTTATCCAAAGCGACTTACAAATGAGGACAAGGAAGCAATTTACACAACTATAAGAGCAGCAGTGAACAAGTGCTATAGACAAGTTTCAGGTGTGTAAAGTCTAAGAAGCAAAGCATTAGTAAATTAATTTTTTTTTTTGTTTTTTTTTTTGTTTTTTTTTTGTGTGAGAGAGAGTACAGTTAGTGGTATAGCCAGAGAGGCAGTTAAGACTAGGAAGGAAAGTGGAGACTAAACAGTTGAGTTTTTAGTCGTTTCTTGAAGACAGCAAGTGACTCTGGACAATTGGATACGAGTCACTTTTAAAAGATGATGCAAGCAGGTCAGCAAGAAATGGAATACAGTCACAAAATCGGGCTTGATCATCAAGATCTGCAGTGTAAATGCAGCCAATGACTAGGTCCACACGGAATCTGTGCGTGCAGAAATCCACAGATTTTTAACCCATCATTGAGTCTATTTATTTACCTGTGTAAATGTGTGTAAATTTAGATTTAGTCACTTTTTTATTCATTTCAGTAATATTATTGACTAATATGAAATTTGTTATATGATTTATTTACAATACAGTTTGTAAAGTAATATCTTCTGTCTTTTAGTAGATATATTATATGAGAGACTTGCTTTGTTTATCAACTAAGTGGATCTAATTGGATTTTCATTGTAAACATTAAAAAAACTTGATTTTTTTTATTTTCCAAATTAATAAACAAAAATAAAACAAATTAAAAAAATAGTTACAATGCTCCCAAAAACATATTGCATAAATCTGCTGGTTGTTTTACAAAATTCTGCACAGAAATAGCAAAAAATGTCTGCAGATTCTGTCTGGCCCTAACAATGACCCAAAAGATCCAATAAGGGAGTCAATTTTGGGAGCCAAGCCTCCATTTTCAGATGCCTCCATTTTGCTCTGTTCACACTGATACAGAGCACCAGCATTTTAAATAGAAACGGCCTCTGCTGCATTTCCAAAACTCTCCATGTTCAGGGGTAGAAACCTTTGGGGTAGTATGGACAGACGGCATAACTGTAGCAGGTTATTTGTTTTATAACTTAAACATGAAAAAAGTTGCGTTACATAACTAGTTACTTGAAAAAAAGTAATCTGATTACATAACTCTGGTTACTTGTAATGAATTAGTTCAACAGAAAGTAACGGTGTAACAAAACAAACTAAACGGTGTAACATTTTTGCAAAACTAACTCCGATGTTTTCTTGGAAATGAAAAAAATTGATGCGTTACTTTACTAGTTACTTGAAATGTAATCTGATTACATAACTCAGGTTACTTGTGACGGATTACCCCAACACTGATCATTACAAAAATGACTCCATAGTATACAAGAATAATTCAGTAATTCAAGCAGTTTTGGTTGTGATGTGGGTATGGTTAAAATGTAACTATGCAAGATGTGGGTGTGGCTTAGATAGATGTTTGGGTGTGGCTTGGATGTAGGCGTGCGCTTAAGTGAGTTTTGGTTGTTTATCATGACAGTAATGCAGATCTGATTCACTAAGTGGAATGGTAGGAATGAAAGCACGCTGCACTTTTTGAACAATATGAGGGGATTTGGGAGAGTATGCAAATATGCAAGAGAATTCCATGGCAGATTCCACAGCTACATCCACGCACTCATTAACAGTGAATGGGGCACAACAGAAATGTACAGTCAATACTCTCTGACTGGGCTTCTCAAAGTCTGGACTTCACATCACAGAGAATTCAATCTGAACCCATCTATATTTCATATTTTAAGTGCACTAATTGTGTAAAGGATTAAATGTGATGGTCTGAAATGAAGCCGAGACGATAGTTTGTCTGTGTGACGTGCCATTTCTCACATTAGATTACACATTAGATTATATTTACAAAAATTGCTGACACTTAATTTGTGTCACTTATCGTTTTGTCACTTTTGCACATGTTATTATTGTATTTTTAAGTGCAAAGGGCAGTTAATTTTTTTAAATAGTTGATTCATGTATGTGCATGTTTATTAAAATTACGTTTTGTTTTAATCAGTGTTGTGTAAGTCACTTCAAATTCAATAATTACATCCTTAAAACTGTATTTAAATTGCTTTTCTAATAACTTCTGAAAAGTAATATTGCATGGTCACCCAGTGGGTAGCACGTTCGCCTCACAGCAAGAAGGTCACTGGTTCAAGCTTCGGCTGGGTCAGTTGACGTTTCTGTGTGGATTTTGCATGTTCTTCCCGTGTTGCTCTGGTTTCCCCCATATGGTTTCCCACCTATACTACAAAGGTATAGGTGTATTGGGTAAGATGAGTGTGTATGGTTGTTTCTCAGTGATGGGTTGGCGGTTCATTCTGCTGTGGCGACCCCAGATTAATAAAGGGACTAAGCCAAAAAGAAAATGAATGAATGAATGAATGAAAAGTAATTTATTACTAGAGTAATTTAATAAGTTATTACTTCATGAAATCCCTATGAATCTCAATGCATAGACAGCATAAATTAAACTGTATTTAAATTGAGTCAAAAACGTTTAGCTTTATTAAAATGTGTAAAAAGTTTAATTTATATTGTTAAGATTTATAGGGATTTCATGCAATTATTAAATTACAACAAAAAGTATGTTAAATAAAAGTAATGTCAAACAAAATATTTTCAGATAAAGTAATTAGAAAAGCAATTTATATACAAGTTTAAGGATGTAATTAGTAATGATTGACTTTTTGTCATGAACTAAGCTCTTATTCATTGTTTCTTAAGCGTGTTTAATTGTCTTGATCAATGCAATTTCCTTTAGTTAGAATTATACTGTAAAATATAATTGCATTTCAAAAAATTCAATGACTGCTTTTCTGAATTGATTATTACAGAACTGTTGAATTTATGTACAGCATTAAGGCTAATATATTAATAGAAATTATAATTAGAGTGCCTAAAAATGAAAGTAATCCCTTACTTTACTTTTGGCAGACGATAAGTAATTGAATTAATTTTTTTTTTGTATATGTTTATTGATTTTCAACATTTACAAAGATGAAATAAACAAAGCGCACATGATGGGAAAATAAAGCACCCTCAAAAAAAGAATGGAAGAATAAAAGTAATTGAATTAATTAAAGTAATAATTACTTTGTTACTAATTACACACAACACTGCTTATAACCAACTTTTCCAGACCTTTAACATTGATGAGAAATTCAGATTTAGACCTTCAAATTGAGAATTTGAGAACCTCTGCTTTATGAGAATAGCTTTAAATAAACGGTTTAATAATTAAAGTCTTGTTCTTTAAATTTTAGCTCAACTTGTTGGCTAAAAGGATTCAATTTTACATGATACATGTGTCATTGTATGTGTTTCTGTATTTTATCAGCGTGTGGTGGCGTGTTTAATGGAACAGCTGGGACAATCGGCAGTCCATCCCATTCTATCTCCAACTACCACCACAACATCAACTGCACGTACCACATATATGTCCGCAACAACCGGGTCATCAATCTCAAGTGAGTCTGATCAACAATGTGTGTTCTGTTATTATTCATAAACCAATATTTTGCATTAGGGCGTCACAATATAATATTCCTGCATTAATATCGCAATATGCGCATCCATCTTAGTCACATCGCAGGGTATGTGATGTTGAGTCGGGATTATAGTTGAGCAGAGGCCAGTTCAGAACACATTTGTGGAGTCTCTGCAGAGTTTAAGTATAATAGAGTGAAAGTTTATCATCCGTGAGTGTTTTTTTTTAGGTTTTCTTAGATTGTGATGATTTAAAGAGAGTTTAAAGCATTCAGGTACATGAAATTGTACTTTATGTAACTTTAATAACAATTAATATTTCTGATTTATTTAAACAATGAAGACTATGTAGTGTTATTTTTTTACATTTGATTTTTCAATTTCTGTACATGAATACTGATAGACTCCCCAGAAAACCATAAAGTCATGTTTATTTCACTTTATCTTGACTCGTTTGTATTAATCTATGTAAAATGCATGGTTAACCCCCCTACAAAATAATTTAGATTTAGAATTTATGTAACATTTTGAGAGAGAGAAAGCTGCAGAAACTGTCTAAAGAGCACACATGTGGATTAAGCCCCTCCCCCGGACGATCGCCAGTCTATAGTGATCAATGATTGGCTCCTTTACTCAAAGGCGTGTCAATCATCACAATCAATCTAAAATAATGAACTCTTACCAAACAGATCTATTTAAGCCCTCTATTGAAATTGTATCCATATCGCAACATATAATGGCAAATTATTTTCTTCCTGTTCACAAGGAAAACATTTTAATTTGAAGACTAAAATTGAATAAAGTCAGACAAAGTTTGTCTTTTACTTGCTTTAATTGTACGGAGAATGATCAGTTTACACACAGACAGCCTCTGTGAGCACAAGAATCCCAAGGATGTTCCAATGTTTTAGATAAGAATTTCTCTACTGCTCCTTAACTCTTGAACTACCAGTAGATAACACATGACTGTAATAGCCCATTGATTATAATGCATTTGATCTTTACTTTAGCAAAACATTAATCAGTTTATAAAATCAATATATTATTGTCAATCATCAATATATGTTCATCAATATTAAATAATTTCCATCACAATAACACAGAAAAACTAAATGGCGCAATGTCAGATTTTTCCAGCATCGTGCAGCCCTACTATGAATGTCTTTTGATGCAAAAGAATCTTTTTCGAAGTGTCATTTTACACTTTTTTTAACCTTCATATCTACCGTCTATTTTCCCAACCTCGTTATTTCTTTCTAAATTGATGTGTACGTTGGTCTCCAAAGTACAGATCAAAAAACAAAAATCTTTACCGTCAGGCATCCATCAAGACAGCTGTGTTCAAACAGAGAGACAGATGCTCAGAAAGAAAAGCATTCTGTTATTGATCATCGGTCTTTCCCTTTGTCTGCGAAACCAGACTAATATCTTCTATTGATGTCAGACAGGAAGCCCTTCATGCTTAATCTGTCCCCAGAGGCTTTCTTTCAGGAAAAAACACCCCTTCTCCCAGTCATTGAGTACATTTCATGGACACCGATACTCAGATTTTAAGACAGTACTCTGATTAAGAGTCTTCCATGCAAACAGTGATTATTATTATTATTATTATTATTATTATTATTATTATTATTATTAGTATGTTTTTGATGACTTTAATCTGACTAAAGTCATAATCGAAACTAAACTGAAATGGAATTAAGACGCATGGAGTATTCCTGTTTTAGTCGCATTATTGAAGTGCAGTACAAACATGTAAACATCTTAATCAAACTATTACCAGTTTGTTTGGCGACAAATAAATGAGAATAGCTTCAAGCAAGAGAGAGCATGTTTTTGGTGCGAGCAAGAAACGATGACTATACTTAGAAATCTGGAAGAAATGGAAGAAAGTTAGTGAATGAAATGGCAAAGGTGACCTGTTGCCTAAAAATTTGTATCCACCATCGTCTGTTTGCACCCATAGTGTGAGAAATTACCAGCAGTTGAACTTACAACAAATTAAACAAACTTACAACAAATTAAAAACAAAACCTGACATAATTTATGGTGCCATGATGAACACAAATTGTTGTTGCGTGAAACGCCGGAGGAAACTAGCGTTGAATGCTGACGTAATGACGTTAATCAAACTATGTACTATAACATGTAAAATGGGAACAAGAAAGGAACATTCAAAAACAACTCATATAAATACCTTAATCTTATTATCGTCTTATTCAGATTAAGGCAAATAATCAGATTGCTGATGTCCATGTAAATGTAGTCAGTGTAAAATTGGCCTGTCCTGCAACATCATCATGGACTGTATGTGTCGTTATCTCCAATAGGTTCAACTCTTTTAATCTGGAAGCCTCCTCGACGTGTAACTTTGACTATGTGGCGGTGTACGATGGAGAAAGCACTCTTGCTCCACTGATGGGGAAGTTCTGTGGACGCGAACTACCACCCAACCTCAGGTCCTCCACCAATCATATGTACCTGCAGTTTGTTACTGACTCATCAATTGCGGCGGAGGGTTGGAGAGCAACCTACAGTGAGACTTTAGGTACTGTTTCTGTCTTGGTAAAATCGCACAAAGCATACACCAGAAACTGCACTGTAAAAAGAGATTGGTTACTTGAGTAAACCCATCACAAGTTAACTTAAAAAAGAAAGCGACTAAACCTGCTGTAACTTGGAATTGTTAAGTTGACTACATTTTTTTGATCATTCACATAGTTCAATTACTTAATCATTTTAAGGCAACATAATAATCATTCATTTTCCTCTGGCTTAGTCTCTATTTCAAGGTCACCACAGCGGAATGAACCGCCAATTATTCCAGCATATGTTTTACGCAGCGGATGGCCTTTCAGCCACAACCCAGTACTGGGAAACATTCATAGACTCTCATTCACACACACTCATACACTACAGCCAATTTAATTGATTCAATTCACCCATAGTGCATGATTTTGGACTTGTAGGGGAAACCGGAGCACCCGGAGAAATCCCACGCCAACACGGGGAGAACATGCAAACGCAACATAATAATAATAAACTTTATTTTAATGTAGCTTCTTTAAAAGTAGCAACTCAAGTCACCCTACAGACTTAAAATGTACAGCAGTAAAAGATACAATGATGAATGAAAAAAGTAATAATCAAAATAAATAAAAACACATCAAATAATAATAATGATAGATCTAAAAATCAAATAAAATCGAATAATAGCTAAGCTAAAAAAGAGATGATTTCAAAATACTCTGCATTGTGAATATCAGAGGGTAAAGAGTTATTAAATTTAGGTGGCAACGAATTTACAGTGGGTTTACTCATTCTGTTTTAAATTATTAAAGTAAAAAGTTAAATAAAGCAAGAATATATCATTGTACTGTTTGATTCAGAGAGGAAGAAGATGTGAACTAATTTTGTTTTCTGTTGATAGATTGGAACAATCGATGTCTTACAGATTCTAGATATTTAATACTGTAACTCTCTGACTAATATGTAGGGCTGCACGGAGTCTGTGTGCAGAAATCCACAGATTTGCTCAGATTTATTAGCCCATGATTGAGTCTATGTATTTACTTGTGTAAATGTGTGTAAATCTATATTTATTCAGTTTTTAACTTAATTTCAGTAATAATATTGACAAATGTTAAAAATGTTCATATGTTTTATTTACAATTTAGTTTGCAAAGTATAAATTTCTGTATTTTGGTAGATCTATTATAAAAGAGACTTGCTTTGTTTGCCAAATTAGTGGATCTAATTGGATTTGCATTGTAAACATTTAATAAAGTTAAAAAGGTATTATTTTTAATTATTAATTCTATTATTAATTTAATATATTTAATTTTTAGTTATAATACTCCCAAAATCATTTCGCATAAATCCGCAGATGTTTTTTTGGGGGCAAAATTCTGCACAGAAATAACAAAAAATATCAGCAGATTCTGTCTGGCCCTGCTTATATGCATCAATAAAACAGAGTTAAACTAAAGTTAAAAGTTAAAGTCATTTATAACTAATTCATTCACAGTGTCATCATGAAATTATTATAAGAAGTTATTTTTAAGAATTTGGGCATAAAAACAGTTTTTGGTCCCAACTAACAATAATATGGATTGAACAAAACAAAGACATTGATATAGGTTTGGAACAAACAAATGTTAGGTCTTTTTATACTAGTTATTTAAAGAACACAACTTTTTTCAGAAATTGGCTCATTTTACAACTCTCCTACAGTTACACAGTTGAGTTTCACCATTTTTTTTTATCAATTCAGCCTATCTCCATGTCTGACAGGAGCACTTTTAGCTTAGCTTAGCTTAGCATACATCATTGAATCAGATTAGACCAACAGCATCTCACACACAAAAAAAAAATAGTAACTATCAAAGTTCCTTGATTATTATGGAATGAGAGTATAGTTCCTAGCGTTACCAGCCTAAAAATAGCAACTTCTTATTTTGCATTAGTCTTCGCACACGATGTAACCACAGTAAGTCAAGCTTTAAGTAGGAAAATGATCGATGTGCAGCCTGAAATGTTTGTTAAAAACATTCGAACATAAGAAACAATATTTATGAAAATGTTTATGCCAGATGTTATTGTTGATTTAATATATTATATTTATTTGTGATTTCATAATAGTGTTTAAGTAGTAGTTGCATGGTCTTGAATGCTCCAAATACCTGCCCGGAGGTTTTTAAAATAGGGTGGGATCATTGAACAGACTTTTCTTTATTGAAAAGAACTTTTTATTATTATTATTTTTATTATTATTAAAAAGTTTCATTGATGGATAAAAATAGGTCTATTTGATTCCATTTCAACAAAAGAAACACAGGCAGCTCGGTTGTACCAGTCTCATCATCTAATTCAAATGAGTTTGTGTTACTCACAGATCAACATGTCTGATACTTTGACCTTGTTCCTCTATAGTTCTCATTTTGGCCTAGAACTAAGAATGCACGAATGATTTCATAGCGAACTACAAAGATCTCATTGAGGGCTGAACAAAGTGTTCAGGGGTCGTAAACAGTGCTTTGTTTTCTCTGAGACGTCTTATGCACCAGTCCCTTCAGGATGACCAGGCCCTTTAAGAACTAAGCTGTGAACCCTTTTGTAGCTCATCTCTGGGGTGTGGTTGATCCGCCCCATCCTACAACAACACCAACTGTTCTTGGTGAACAACACAACTCATTCAGACAATAAGAGTCAGCGACTATTATTCACAATGGCAGAGAACAACACACAAGTCTTTATCAGTCTGTGCTGTCAAAGAGATTCTGCCAGTAAAGCTCTGCACATTCTTTTGTTTTGTTCTGCAGTTTATTTGCAAATCAAGGCCGTATTTTGTAGATGGTTAGAATTCAGATTAATTTACACTTTCTAGGGCTCCTCGTAGTCGTAATGACATCATCATATAAATGATCTCAAAGCTAAAAGCAAAGACAAAAACTCACATTTAGTCATTTAGTGGACTCTGCTGCCTCTTCCAGGCGGTTTCTTGTAAGCACATCCTTCATCTCTTTCTCTCTCCAGGTCCTCAGCAGGGTTGTGGAGGTTTCCTATCTTCCCCATCAGGAATGTTTGGTTCTCCTGATATTGACATGAATGGTCAGTATGAGCCGCATATGGACTGTATGTGGACCATCGCTGTGGAGGTCAATAAAGCCATCAACCTCACATTCACATCCTTTGAGCTTGAAGGGCCCACCGGAACCCTCTGCAGATACGATCATGTCACGGTAATAACCATCACACATATTGAAACCAATAATAAAGCTGCAAAACATACTACACTACAGTTAATAGGTTATAATAATACATTTCATTTATGATGCATTTTTCTAAACTCAAAGCGCTACAATATATAGTCTATATATAATACACACTCATACACTATGGCCAATTTAGTTCATCCAATTCACCTATAGCACATGTCTTTGGACTGTGGGGGAAACAGGAGCACATGGAAGAAACACACACACAAACACAGGGAGAACATGCAAACTCCACACTGAAATGCCAACTGGCCCAGCTGGGACTCGAACCAGTGACCTTCTTGCTGTGATGTGACAGTGCTAACCACTGAGCCACCGTGCCACTTACAAAAAGCAAAAAAAGATAACAAACTGCATAAAAATGACAGTGATAATCACAAATGAAATGCTTTACTAAAAAATGTTCTTAAGAAGCTCCTCAAACAATCCAGAGAAACAGCGTTCCTAATAATTGCAGGTAATGCAAATGCAACGTGTTGAACAAAATCTCTCCATTTAACATCAGTTGGGATATATTTGAAAAAGAATGATCATTTATTTTTCTGTCACTAACTGTATCTCCTCTATCTACAGATCTATGATGGTGACAGTGCTAATTTTCCATTGGTCGGCACGTTCTGTGGAGATGTGATTCCTGCGCCCTTCATCTCGGCCAGTAACTTCCTGACTGTTCACTTCATCTCAGATGGCACAGTTTCCCGCCGCGGCTTCAATGCCACCTACAACACAGTGAACAGTGAGATCCCACTTCTTCTCAGCCATGTGTACATGTATTGGGTCAAATGATTAGACAGGATGGTGATTTAGAGGGGGATTCTGTAGTTATAGGAGGAGTAGAACACTAAATCTGTATGTATGCAGATGATGTTTTGGTGACGCTACAAAACTCAGGCTTAGGAATGTCTTTGTTGATGGATATCCTGAAGCTATTTACAGTTAAAGTCCCCCTGTATATTTTTGTCCCCAATTTTTATTTAAATGGAAAAAATATTTCATCAACATATTTCTTTTTCTTTTATTTATAGTAGCAATAAATACAGTACAATGATTCTACTTAAGAGAGTGTATATTTCCCATTGCTAAACATTTTTCTTTTTTACAAACTGTAAAGTAAAAGAACACAAAATAACAAAGTTTAAAAAATAAAATATATGGAAATAAGAGTACCACAGCAAAGTGGTAGCATAAATAATATCAATAACTAAATATACATAGATCAGAGAGGGTCAAATCTTTATTTATTCACTCTTTATGGCGTAATGAAAAATCTTATTAGAAATTTCCATCCAAATGGGTTGTTAGAAAAAAACTTTCGCATTTCGCGATGTGTGTGTGTGTGTGTGCGTGTGTGCGTGTGTGCATGTGTGTGTGTGTGTGTGTGCATGTGTGTGTGTGTGTGTGTGTGTGTGTGCGTGTGTGTGTAAGTGTGTGTGTGCGTGTGCGTGTTTGTGTGCGTGCGTGCGTGTGTGCGGTCCTTTACTGACTGCCGCGTGTGTGGGCAGTGTTGCCAGATTGAGCGTTTTGAACACGATTGTGGGGGTGTAAAATGTCATAGGTAGGTATAGAAAATTTGGGCGGTTTTGCAACGGAACTTTAATTATTTTTATTTATTTATATTTATTTGTTTGTTGGTTTGTTTGATTTTATTTTTTATTTAATTATTTTTTATTTAGATTTATTTCTTTATTTGTTAGTTTGATTGATTTTATTTTAGATTATTTTTAATTATTTTTATTTATTTATTTTTATTTATTTGTTAGTTTGATTTTATTTTTTAACTACTTGTCTTTTTTATTATTTTTTAATTTATTCTGGAAGAATCTGTCAGACTTTTACAGAATAATCCCCCCCCCCCGCCCCCACCCCAAAAGTTTGAAAACCCCCGCTGTAGGCTATCGAAAAAAATATAGCTTAAAGGGCTAATGATTTTGACCTTAAACGTTTTTAAAAAATTAAAAACTGCTTATATTCTAGCCGAAACAAAATAAATAAAACTTCCTCCAGAAGAAAAAATATTATCAGGCATACGGTGAAAATTTCCTTGCTCTGTTAAACATCATTTTGGAAATAGTAAAAAAAAATAAAAATAATCAAAGGGGGCTAATAATTCTGACTTCAACTGTACTTTAAAGTATAAAAAAGAAAATAGTCCTTTACATGTGTTCAATGGATATAAATTAATAATTTATTTTTGAATTCATTAAATTTACTATACTGTTTGTTTGTTTGCTTTATTTATTGATCATATTTAAAAACAACCGATGTTGACCAAAGGGCTTTACAAAACAACCAACATACAAAATCTATACTTAAATACAGTTGAAGTCAGAATTATTAGCCCCCCCCCTTTGAATTTTTTTCTTTTTTAAATATTTCACAAATTATGTTTAATAGAGCAAGGAATTTTTCACAGTATGTCTGATAATATTCTTTTCTTCTGGAGAAAGTCTTATTTATTTTATTTCGGCTAGAATGAAAGCAGTTTTAAATGTTTTAAAAACATTTTAAGGACAAACTTATCAGCCCCTTTAAGCAAAATTTTTTTTAAAAAAATTAAATTTGGGAAAAAAATAAACAGGGGGGCTAATAGTTCAGGGGGTTTGATAATTCTGACTTCAACTGTACATATGTATATTACAAAATATGTAAAACAGATTAAAATTAATTAAATGCAATCAAAAGCAAGAGACAGAAGGTGAAGAGCATGACCTGATATGTAAAGGCAGACCCTTCCACAGATGAGGGGCTGTGACAGAAAAAAACCCTGTAATCTTTTGATTTTAACCGTGATTTGGGAACAACTAATTGAAACTGGTTTTTCTACCTTCAAACCTTTAAAAACAAATAACAATAACTTGTATTGAATCCTAAATTGGACTGCAGCCAGTGAAGGGATGATAAAACTGGTGAGATAGAAATTTTTTTGTCCCAGTTAAAAGCGTAGCAGCTGCATTTTGAACAAGCTACAGGCGTGCAATTGCGAAAATACTGCATACAAATACTATTATCAGGATATGAGATGTCTTTTATTGTGATGAGATTTTTGTCATGTCGCCCAATGTTGCATCAGTCATGCTAATATCCTTTTTCCACAACTTTAGGTCTTTGCGGAGGAGCTTTCAATGCAACAGAAACATCTCAGACCATCACATCTCCATTATATCCCAATGCCTACCCGCCGTTCACCTCATGCCGCTGGGTGCTGGATGCTCCCTCTCAGGAAGGGGTGAAAGTTTCTGTTCAGCAGTTCCACCTGGACGCCAGCCAGAGCTGCACCAGTAACTTCCTGGAGTTTAAGGACTTCCCTGTGGTGAGATCCAGTTGCACACATTAAATACACTTAAAGGGGACCTATTATGCAAAAATCACTTTTTTTAAGGGGTTTAAACACAGTTGTGTGGCAGCAGTGTGTGAATACAACCAGATTCTAATGGTTAAAATGAATTAATTCTAGATTTTATAATCACGCTTTATAAAAACAGCTTGTGGAGACACATTGATTGACATTCTCCCTCTGTAAATGTCATCAGAGTGGGAAAACCCCACTCATTAGTGATGATCTCTCCCTCATAAGCATAGACTGCCCTGAGTGAGAAACATCCATTAGTTTTCATGCTGTATCTGCCAAAGATATTGTTACAAATGATTACTGTAATCTCCATAGACGACTTTCTTCTGAGCCACTTCTTTTGACAGAAATAATGTTAGTCCTGTTTTGAATCGGACACACAGGCATTTGTTGCTCCGCCCTCTTTTGAAAAGAGGGCCGGGAGTACAATCTCATTTGAATTTAAAGCGACAGTCATCAAAGCAGCACAATTTGGATCACTGTGGTGTACAGTGACCCACGTACACATGAAAAAGTATATATTTAATATAAAGTATAAGTGTAATATAGTTTAATTAAACAAATTAGAATATTTTAGTTTGCAGTGTTAGTGTTCTTAGATAAAAAATTCTGAAAGGATAAACAAGTTATATATTTTATTGTTGTTGTTATTATCATTTCAGCTTAGGGAAGAAATATTTCAGAAAAACCTTCAGAGAAGTGTAATTTTAGTTTATATATATATATATATATATATATATATATATATATATATATATATATATATATATATATATATATATATATATATATATATATATATATATATATATATATATATATATATATATATATATATATATATATATATATATATATATATATATACAGTTAAAGACACAACAAATTAATACACAGACTCCATGTCTCCCCTAACCGCAGACATCTATTTAACCCTTCTAATTCTATTTAATCCTTCTATTCGGGAAATAGAAAAGATCTTTAACATGCTGTTGGATTTTGACCCAGTTTCATTGATTTTGGGTATACCTAATGGATGCATTTTTTTCATCAGCTAATAAGAAAATCACTTTTATAGGGGGTTTAAACACAGTTGTGTGGCAGCAGTGTGTGAATACAACCAGATTCTAATGGTTAAAATGAATTAATTCTAGAAATGTTTTGGTCTTTGGTGCTGGGGGAAATAGAAAAGATCTTTAACATGCTGTTGCATTTTGACCCAGTTTCATTGATTTTGGGTATACCTAATGGACGCATTTTTTTCATCAGCTAATAAGAAATTGTGTAATATATTAACCTTTGCCGCCAGAAAAAATATTTTACTTAATTGGATTAGTGATAAATCTCCATCTCTTAAAGGTTGGCACTAGAGAATATTTGAGTTAATTCCCATGGAACATCTTACCCATGTTTTACACAAACAACAGAACTTTTTTCAAAGTTTGGACTCCATATGTGGATTATTTGGAACCTGGTCTTTGTCCCATCATGCTAAAAGGAATTTTGTAAATGTATTGTTATCTGAAAAATAATCAATGTTATTATCCTTTTTTCTGATCTGTTTAATGTGGGGTACTCCCGTTTTATATGTAATCTGAGCTTCTTCTTTTTTATTTTATTTTATTTATTTTTTGTGTTGTCATTTTTCTTTGCGTATCTTTTAAAGATGTTGTGTTATGTCTGTTTTGTTGTGAAAATCCAGATATAACTATAAAAAAATAGACACAACAAATACAAATATTTTCAACTAATTTTATTATTACATTATCAGGTTTTACTTTTATACTAATTTAACTTTTATGTTCCTCGTGATATCTTTTTATTTTAGGTTAGTTCCTTACATTATCACGTAGGCCTTATTTTATTTGTTCGTTCTGTATTTTGTTGTGTGCATTAATTCATTATTACTATTATTAACTATTTTTCATGACATAACTAGTTATTATGTAAGTTTGTACAATTTTAACATTCCGCATTAATAATTATGTTTATAATTACCTTGTTATTAACTTGTGCATCATTGTCGCTTTGTCATTAAAATCACTGAAACATGTTTGTGTTGCCTCTCAGGGAGATTACGGACAGGCTCATAAATTTTGCAGCGCAGACTCGCATGTACCAGATTTCTACAGTTATGGACGCACCATGCACATCACCTTCAGATCTGAGGCCTTCATGACTGGAAACGGGTTCAGTCTGAGCTATCAGGTGGCGGGTGAGTCTTTTTTCCTGTGCTTGGAGAAATGTGTTTAATCTTGTGATTTATATTGTCGTGCGTGTATGTAGGTTGCAGCCGGGTGTATGAGCAGGAATATGGTTACCTGAAGAGCCCAGGCTGGCCTGATCTGTATCCTCATAACCTGGAGTGCAGTATCGTCCTGCAGGCGCCTCAAAACAGCTTCATCTCTCTCTTCTTTACCAGTTTTGATGTGGAGACTCATCCTTCCTGCAACTTTGACTATCTTGAGGTGAGCTGAAACATATTGACATTTGTTTTTGGCTGTTATATTTAACTATTATAACAATGTGTTATTATTTGCTTAATATACAAAAAAAAAAAAAAAAAAAAAAAAAAAAAAAAAAAAAAAAAAATATATATATATATATATATATATATATATATATATATATATATATATATATATATATATATATATACACCGTTTAAGTCAGAATTATTCACCCCCTTTGAATTTTTTTTTTTCTTTTATTTCCCAAAGGATGTTTAACAGAGCTAGGAAATGTTCACAGTATGTCTGATAATATTTTTTCTTCTGGAGAAAGTCTTATTTGTTTTATTTTGGCTAGAATAAAACCATTTTAAGGTCAAAATTGTTAGCCCCTTTAAGCTATATTTTTTCAATAGTCTACAGAACAAACTATCATTATACAATAACTTGCCTAATTACCATAACCTGCCTTGTTAACCTTATTAACCTAGTTAAGCTTTTACTTTAAGCTGTAGAGAAGTGTCTTGAAAAATATCTAGTCAAATATTGGCATCATGGCAAAGAAAAAATAAAAAAATAAATCAGTATTAGAAATGAGTTGTGTGTATATATATATATATATATATATATATACATATACACCACATGACATGACCCAGTGTTTTTGTTAGTTTGTGTTTAATGTCAAAATTAAATCAAGTAAAATCTAAAATAAAATTTGAAATAAAGAAACTTTCAAGGATTGAAAAGGATTGCCTTGGACAATAAGTAACAAAATTATTTTAATTATTAAAAATACATAAAATAAATAAATAAATAAATAAATAAATAAATAAATAAATAAATAAATAAATAAATAAATAAATAAATAAATAAATAAATAAATAAATGCATATGTATTAAAGGAAAAAACATGAAGTAAAACACCACCTGAACCACCACCTCACAAAAATATTTTTGCAGACTACTAAATGTCACATGACTCAGTGTTTTTATTAGTTTGTGTTATTGTGTTATACAAGTAAAAAATAAAATACGAAATAAAAAAACAAACATCTCAATAAGCAATTGCCTTGGAAAATAACACAAATAAAATTACTTTAAGTAACGGAAATATAAAAAAAAAAAAAAAAAAAAAAAAAAAAAATACACATATTGTACACAAAAAAGTATTTTGCCTACTGTTCTATTATCACTTGACCCTTGACAAATGTCATGTGACCTAGTGTTTCTGTTAACTGATGTCATTCAAAATTAAAGTGAATAATAAAACTAAATGAAAAAAACTGAAGAGTTGCCTTGTAAAGTTACTAAAATGATTAAAACTTAAAATACATATAAAACTAAACAATATTAATATTAATCCATAAACAAAAACATTCTGAACCACCACTTTTTCTTCTTTTTTTCTTTTTCTTTATGCTAATATAATGTATTATTTGACTAATATTTACAAAAAAATAAATAACTGAACTCTAACATGCTACATTATCACTTGACCCTTGACAAATGTGACATGACCCAGTGTTTTTGTTCATTCGTGCTACTCAAAATGAAATTAAAGTAATACTAAACTGTAAAATTAAACTAAAATTAAACTATTTAGTAAAATGCTGATGTAAATAAAACCTAAATAAGATAAATACTATAATAACATTTTTAAAAATCCAAAAATAATACTGAGAATTGCTCATTTAAAATTGTTTTTTTTTAAACTAACTTTTTAGTAAATCAGTATTTTAAAAATTGTCCAGTTTTATGTAAAGAATATTGGTTATTAATCTATTAAAAAACCTCCATGTAAATCTTAGATAATATTCAAGTACAGTATTGTAGGTGTCTGTTGCTGCACATTTAGGCAAATACAGATCATCCACATATTTTATGCATAAAGAAGATGTCCATACTATTCCCAGACAGCTATAAAATAAAACAGTATACTAGCACTTCTGTTAATCTCTTTCTGCTGATGCAGGTCAGAAACGGCAGCACCGCCACATCTCCTCTATTAGGAAAGCACTGTGGAAACACACTTCCCAATCCCGTCTTCCCAGGAAGCAACCAGCTCTTCATATTCTTCAAGAGTGACTTTACTACCGCTCGTAATGGCTTCGAGATCACCTGGACTTCCTCACCACAGGGTATAAACAAAATTATTCATTACAATTCACTAGTTCTAACTAATTATATTAAACCAATCTGTTGTACGATATTCCACCATAAGCTTTATACGAGTCCTAAATGTTGTCCAGGTTGTGGAGGTGTGTTATATGGAGACCACGGCTCCTTCGCCAGTCCAAACTACCCTGGTACTTATGCCAATGGTAGTTCCTGTGAGTGGTCAATCAGAGCTCCTAGTGGCCGAGTAGTGACCGTCATGTTTAATCAGATCAGCATTGATGACCCAGGAGACTGTCAGAACAACTACCTGAAGCTGTTCGATGGACCAGATGCCAATTCACCTGCTGTTGGGCCGTACTGTGGATTGGTATGTGTTGAAAAACTTCTGTATTGCTATTTCATGCACATTTTTGTCAGCAGGAATGGTTAAATTGATCAAGTGTTACATTAGAGGTCATATGAAGTGACTTGAAATGTGCATTTTTGTTTGATGTGTGACATAACTGCAACTGAAACATGAAGGGCTCTATTTAAATGATCTACGCGCAAAGTCTAAAGTGCAGTGCGCAAAAGCATTAAGGGCGTGTCTAAATCCGCTTTTGCTATTTTAAGGATGGAAAAATACGCTCTGGACCGTGGCGCATGGTCTAACAGGGTTGTGCTTATTGTCTTAATGATTTCTGGGTGTGTTTTGAGGATAAACCAATCAGAGTCTCATCTTCCTTTCCTTTTAAGAGTCGGTTGCGTCGCAGCATGGCGCATTCGCTATTTACTTGGCAGACTTTGTAAGTGTAAAAACTAAACACTTCACTGCACCGCAAGGATTAGGAAAGAGCCTTTTCCATTTGGACTTTACTTTCACTTTATTTCACTCTTTCGTGGATAAGGAAACGTGTTGGACGCAAATTGTCGTGAATGAACTGAAAAAAGTCCCCCGATGTGAAGAAGGCATAAAAGCAGAGGTTTTTATATTTATGTAGAAAATAATAATTTTTGTGACATTTTCATTCTTTAATTCTTTTTAATTCGTAAAGATATTTGCTTATTGCTGTACATCCTGTGTGTATTAAGCAATATGTAAGCAAGGCGCACAACTAACGCGCTCTGCGCTGGACTTTAGACCTGCTCTCAGCTGGTCTATTGTGCAGTTTATTTTAGTTCCTCAAAATAGCAACGTGCCAACAATGTGCCTTAACATGCCTCTTATCTAGACCAGCACACCCATGAGGCGACAAAGTGGATTTGCTTGGCGGAAGACGGGAAAATCAAGGTTGCGTTGGTCTGAAAATAACAACACGTCTTGGAAACATGTCTTGCGCCTTATTGCGCCAGGTGTATGATAGGGGATAGGACTTAAGTAGCCCCCAACCCACTCCCAATTATAAAAAAATGACCAATAGCATTTTGTTATTAATCACAGCTCTGACAGTGAGAGTGGTTAAGTTAAATGCACTACATAAAAAGCAAATGTGTAAAAAAGTGTATTGATGAGGCCGGGGCATGTCAGATACTTGAGAGAATATGATTGGTCAGAAGATGTGATGAGAAACCTAAGAATGATATGACCTCACAAAAATCGTTGACCCACAAACGGCAAGAATTGGATGTTTATGGGATGTCAACCCTTCCATTTTTCCTGGGATTCACCCGTATTTTACAATTCTATCCCACTATCATTCTGTAACTGTATTTTCCGGTATTTCTCCCTAATTTTCAATCTTTCTATGAAGGGTGGCAATACACATTAAAGAACTGATCCTCCCTATACGCAAACCATACAGCCGAACCACCAGGGGGCGCCCCTTGCTCTTAAATGTGAATCTGTTCTGGGCTTTCATTGTATTTAGCCATGAAAACACTGAAATAAATATAAAAACAACAGGAGTCCCTTCATTTCCATTACAGGCGCCATTGCCCCCTCCTAAACAATCCTCAATCCTCAGTGGCTGCATCTAAAATTACTTACTACTTAGTAGGTACTGCATTTGAATTTAAATGTATTACTCGACTGTTAGAAAAGTGCGTTCTATAAAGTATAAGTGTGAGCACTATGAATGGAAGTCGGACGTACTACATCCATCGTTTTGTCATCATCACGTGACCTACCTGTGTCAGTTATGTTACTTCACACCCATTCATGAGTTCTCTAGCGGTGCATCATGGGATAGCGCACCGTGCATGGTATGCGCACTTTAGAATCTCACCGGAAGTAGTAAGACATCCGGATACTTCTTGTATACGGTTTTTCGAATTTTATGACTTTGGACATACTACTCGGCTCGCGTGCTGTTTTTAGCGTACTGTATAGAAGTATGCGATTTCGGACACAGCCAGTCAGTTCATGTACTGTCAGACATGCTCCATGGTGATAAATAGATGCTGTTTCTCAAACGAATTCTGTCGCAACTTGAAGCTTAGCGAAAGTGGACATTTTGGGTGCATGTTTGAACAGTCCTATACACATAATAATAATAATAAAAATAATAATAATAATATCAAAACATGACAATCTTGGTGGGTTTTCTTTTAAACAACTAATTTTGACTTAAATGAGCATAAAAAGCTAGGAAAGTAATCGAATGCTTTCATTATAGATTTGTGCATTTTTAAGTGACACCTCTGTTATTTAGTGGATATGCCTTATTTTCACATCCCAGTTTTGACAGGTATGGTTGTGGAGCACACAGACCTAAATAATAATATTTTGTTTTCACAGGAACTTTAAAAACAATGTTTTTTGTTGTAAAGATTTTGGTTTCAAAATAAAAGCAGTGTTCATCAAAGAACTCTGAATAAAATGTTGATAAGCTGCAAAACTTTTTTCAAATTTGGTAAAATAATAATAATAATAATTATTATTTTTGGTAAAATAATAATAATAATAATAATAAAAATGCATTTCTTTTCTTTTTTATGGATGGAGTAATGATGCTGAATATTCATCTTTGGATCAGAGGGATGAATAAAATATTAAAATGCGTTAAAATAGAAGTTATTTTACTGTACAATATTTTACTGTAATTCAATACTACTGTTTTTACTTTATTTTTGATCAGATAAACGCAACATTGGTGAGAATTCTGGCCTTTCAAAGACGTTTTTTGTTTAAAAAAAGTCACGTAACCCTTTATTAATTGATTTTTTTTTTGTTTGTTTCTTTTTGCAGGAGACAAATATCGCCCCTTTCAGAGCCTCTTCAAACCTTGTGTTTGTGAAATTCTCAGCTCAGTCTGCTGTTCTTCCATCGGGATTCAGACTCACCTGGAGCAGCTGAGAAGAAATTATTTTAAATATTAATAATATTTACACACACACACACACACACACACACACAAAAACACACACACACACTTGGCGATCATATAAACAGTCTCTTTGAGTGGCAAATCAAACATAATGTACAAATTATCCATCATCTGTAGATAATTGTTTAAAGAATGAATTTATGTATGTATTTTAATGTCTTTTTTTGGAAAATAAAGATGTTTGATGTAGCTCTCGAGTAACTGTTGTGAAGGCAAAGAGTTTTAAACTGAGCCAGAAATTGCTTCTTCATTAAAGGGCAGTATTTGCCCTCCTGGTATTGAATTAAAGAACCTTTTCCCTTACATAAAAGCATTTTATACTAGATAAATACCATTTTTTTTTTACCTGTGTTGTCTTTTATGTTGAATACTTACTTAATTCAAAGTCTCCAATTAATTTTATAATCTGGGTTTTAAAAAATGTTTAGGCAGGCCTACATGCCCTAATACCATCTCATTGCTGTCTATAAGAAAAAAACAACCGGCACTAAAAGACCTCTTGAGTTTTTAATATTTCCACTGAGGTCAATATGCTCTCATTCCAAAAGCTGTGAATATTTGACAGTATTCGGGTGTTTAATCTAGTTTTAACTGTGATATCTTCTTCTGTCTGGCCTTCATCCAAACCTGACATCTCAGATCTGTTGAATTATACTACACACACTCAAAGCAATGAGACTAAGGGTGACAATAGAGGCTGAAGGAAGATTAAAAGCTGCCGGAGGTAGATAAAGCCTACAGAGATACTACGAATGTATCTGCTGTCTAGTGGAGTTTTTTTGTCTTTTCAGATAACAAACATTTCTTGCAATCTTACACTTCTAAAACTCTTCAGAATGTTCCCGTAAAGTGAAAGAGACATCTGGGAAAAGTGTCCCAGTTGTCTGATCTGCAATGCAGGCCTTTCTCAGGATTTTCATGTCATTTTATAGCTTCTTTTAACAAGGTTAAAGTTCATAAGAAGCTCTGTGTAAAAAAAAAAAAAGATATGTTGACCTTGGAAACAGTGCTGAAAAAGGGCTCTGTGGAGAATTTTATCTTCTGATTTCTGTCTATTACTAGATTTATAACATGAATTTAAGTAATTCATTAATATTTATTTTATTGTGATAGTTGGCCCATGATAACCTTTGATCTGGCCCATCTGAGAGGAGAGGGAGAATTATGAGGATGGTTTACAGCCTGTAATTAATAATTTAATGTAAACTTTTTTGTTTGGTTGTTTCTCTGTATGTTTGTTGTATTGCTAAGCTACAAATACTAACTAAAATTAAATATTGTAAATACATTTTAAATAGATTTTTTCAAATATATAGTTGAGGTCACAATTATTAGCCCCCTGTTTACTTTATTCCCCAATTTCTGTTTAATAGAGAAGATTTTTTCAACACATTTCTGAACATAATAGTTTTAATAACTCATTTCTAATAACTGATTTATTTGATCTTTGCCATGATGACGGTAAATAATATTTGACTAGATATTTTTCAAGATACTTCTATTTAGCTGAAAGTGACATTTAAAGGCTAACTAGGTTAATTAGGTTAACTAGGCAGGTCAGGTTAATTAGGCAAGTTATAGTAAAGCGATGGTCTTCTGGAGAAAGTCTTATTTGCTTTATTTCGGCTAGAATGAAAGCAGCTTTGAATTTGTTAGAATCCATTTTAAGGTCATAATTATTAGCCCCCTTAAGCTATATATTTTTGATAGTCTACAGAACAAACCATCATTATACAATAACTTGCCTAATTACCCTAACCTGCCTAGTTAACCTAGTTAAGCCTTTAAATGTCACTTTAAGCTGTATAGAAGTGTCTTGAAAAATATCTAGTCAAATATTGCTCTGCTACTCTGAACTAATTTATATAGAACTGTTGAATATACGTACAGTATTTAAGGCAGGTGTATTAAAAGTAACTGTAATTATATTACCTTAAAAAATTAAAAGTAATCTCTCACTTCATGTTTTTAGCGACTAAGTAATTATATTAACGTGCACTTAACACTGGTTATTCCGATAGACAAGTCTTTATAAAAGTCTGCATGAAGTTTTTGAGATTTTAATTTCAGAGTGTTGATGAACTTCCAGCTAAAACGAAATATATTAAGTAGGGGGCAGAGCTTGCTTTTTGCATGGAAAGAGAGGCGTGGTTAAAATATTGTGGAGTCAACCGAGAAGGACAGCCACTCCACATATGAAAACAGATTTTGATTGAAGACTTACAAAAAAAAAAAAAAAAAAAAAAAAAAAAAAAAAATCTGTGGATAAACTTGCACAGATTAATTGTATACCTAAAGAGGCCAGACGGCACATAGCAGTCCACCTGGAATTTGCCAAATGGCATCTGAAGGACTCTCAGACCATAAGATACAAAATTCTCTGGTCTGATGAGACTAAAATTGAACTCTTTGGAGTGAATGCCAGGCGTTACGTTTGAAGAAAACCGGGCACCGCTCATCACCAGGCTAATGCCATCCCTACAGTGAAGCATGATGGTGGCAGCATCATGCTATGGAGAGTCCTTCAGATGCCTTTTGGCAAATTCCAGGCAGGGAGTGGCGTCTGTCTGGCCACCCTACCATACAGGCCTGATTGGTGGATTGTTGCACAGATGGTTGTCCTTCTATAAGGTTCTCCTCTCTCCACAGAAGACTGCTGGAGCTCAGACAGAGTGACCATCGGGTTATTGATCACCTCCCTGATTAGGGCCCATCTCCCCTGATCACTCAGCTTAGATGGCCGGCCAGCTCTAGGAAGAGCCTTGGTGGGTTCAAACATCTTCCACTTACGAATGATGGAGGCCACTGTGCTCATTGGAATTTTCAGAGCAGCAGAAATTTTTCTGTAATCTTCCCCAGCCTTGTGCCTTGAGACAATTCTGTCTCTGAGGTCTACAGACAATTCCTTTGTCTGCATGCTTGGTTTGTGATTTGACATGCACTGTCAACCCTGGGACCTTATATAGACAGGTGTATGCCTTTTCAAATCATGTCCAATCAACTGAATTTACCACAGATGAACTCCAATTAAGCTGCTGAAACATCTCAAGAATGATCAGTGGAAACAGAATGTACCTGAGCTTAATTTAGTGAACTGAGCTCAATTTAGTGAACAATTTTGTGAACACTTCTGTACGTGATTTTTCAGGGTTTTTATTTATTATAAATTTGCAACAATTTCAAAAACTCTTTTTTCACATTGTCATTATGGGGTATTGTGTGTAGAATTTTGAGGAAATAAATGAATTTAATCCATTGTGGAATAAGGCTGTAACATAAAAAAATGTGGAAAAAGTGAAGCGATATATGAATACTTTCCGGATGCACTGATATATCATACATCAGTAAAGAATTATGTTAAGATACAGTAATAAAAACATAACATCCACATCTAATCCAGACAAACGGCTCATATTCAATAATACGCCGGTGGTCTGCTGTGCTGGTGGTACAGTGAGTTCTTCAGGCACATAACTCGAGAACACCTCATAAATCACACACAACTCCACACATACCTTCATTCCTGCTTTGATCAAGTGCAAGCGCTCCTACTGTAGCTCTCTATGTGTGGATTCTAATAAAATACACACCTCCCCATACCCTCATGCTATGTCCGAAGGTTTCCGCTCTCCGCTGGCACCTGCTTCAGAGTGTTAGTTAAAGATTTTACAACATAAACAAAGCCTTGGCCCAGGAATCCAGAACTCTCGCTCTGCAAAGCAAAGTTCACCCATGCTGAAGCATCTGTTGCCACTCACCAAATATAATCAAGCCTATAAATAGAGCCACTGTTTTTCAGTCCCCCGTAGAAATGATCAGCCCTGCAGAAAACAGACACAGAGCGAGAGCAACAGGCAAAAGGAGGACCAGGATACTGTGTTGGACGATAGGAACCCAAGCGTTGCTCATGTTCTGCAGAAGGAGACGAAGAAGACTCTTGTTGCTCTTCCAACTTTTGCAGGCGTCTGAATAATGTGTCTCCCTTGCAAGGTGTGTGATAGCTGGGGATCTGGGGGAGGCAATAAGACACCTGCTGGATTCAGTAATGTTATATTCATTCAGATAATCAGTGGACAAGATGGATAAGTACATTTTCTCTCATGTATTTTGGCTTTATATGATAATGTATAGAAAAATGGTAAAATGACACAACAAAAGTGATGTTCTTTTTGAGTCTTCTTTTTATTGAAATTATTTTTATTTAACCATAAAAATAATTATATCTATTTATAACAACACACACACACACACACACACACACATATATATATATATGTATATATATATATATATATATGAGTACAAAATAGAATATTTTCTATATGAAGCTTTACATTTGTGCATATACTTTAGATTAGTCAGTACTGAAGTCAAATCTGGAGCTTATTTAACAAAATAACTTATGATAACAGTCCAAAATTAGTACACCTAAAATTATATTTTAGGAAAATAAAGTTAAATAAAAAAATGTAAAACAGCAAATATCAAGGGAAAGAAAGAATTGATCAAATTTTGCAGCTTGTAATTTTTTCCCAATATTTTGCATGAATTTAATTGTATTATCTTTCTATTTCTAAAGATGTTCGGTGACTAAAATATTATTTTAATAAATAAATCTGTTTTGTTTAAACGCTGCAGCATTTATTACCTATGAGAAATGGATAAAAATATTAATTTCCCACAAAACTCTATTATGTTGAGTGCTGTATAAAGACCTCAAATGCAAAAACCTCTAAGTGTCATACTATTTTATGTAATGTTATATATTATTTATATATATATATATATATATATATATATATATATATATATATATATATATATATATATATATATATATATATATATAATATTTCCCTGTTTGTTTGTTTGTTTGTTTTTTTTACATTTATTTATTATACAATTATTTGTGACAGTATCAAACCAGGTTTTTCCAATAATATACTACAATAGCATGGAGATTGAATAAAATATGTATAATAATTTTAAAATTAACATGTTGCAAAATAAAATAGAACATATGAAAATAAAAAAGAACTGTAATGTAATATATACATTTTTGGAAATAGGGAAATTCATCAAGAAGATTTACAAAAAATAAAATCCAGTTTTCATTCATATAAATATATATTTTTATAAATATATTTTTATATACTCATAAAGTATTGATGTATTAATAGTTGTAATATTAAAAGTAATATGATAGCAATGACAAAATGTTTGTTTTAAAGAGAAAACTGTTGTATTTAAACATTTAAGTTGTATTTAAATATATTTTACATATTACAAAAAGAACTAATAGAAAGTCAAGCAATCAAATCAAAGAAGTTAATATATAGCGTTTATAACTAGAATCATGTCAAACGTTCTTTGCATTTATAAAATTACATTCGAAAGTGAATATAGCTAGAATGCTATTCACCCGTTCTCGTCTCTTTTTCTGCTGCATGGCCACAGGACAGGCACTGATACAGTGGCGCGTATTCTGATTGGTCCTACATGTAACTTTTTACAACGATCGCGCCAAATTTCTAGCAGATGATTGGACAATAGAACAGAGTTCTGCCTGACATTCTTTCCCCTTTGCTGAACCCCGGAAATACCCTTTTATGGATGGAATGTGAGACTTTTACGCACCTACTATCAACTTCCGGTTGGGTGTGAGCGTTGTCTTGTTTCAGAAATATCTATTTTTATTGCCCGCGGGGCCTGGATTTTTGTTTACAGCTTTTTCCTGTGTTTGGGTATTTTCCGTACAGTTAGGTAAATAACGGGGGAACTCTTTGTCTGCTTTTTATTACTAGATATGAGCCACTATACGATGCCAAAGTGGAAAAACTCTTGTTAGTAAGACTGACTGTTAGTGTGTGGGTTTTTAAAATGTCATTTTTATTTGTAGAAAATGTCAAAGTCACTGAAGAAGATCGTGGAGGAGAGTCGCGACAAGAATCTCCCAGAGGTGGACATGTGTGACAGAGGAATATCAAACCTGCTGGATATTCCTGGACTCTGTGAGTGTTTATCTGGACAGTTGACTACTGACAAGTCATTTAAGTTTAAAATGTTAATGTTGAAACGTGTTTGGGTAATGAATTGGACTTGGTAGTCACTAGTCATAGTATGTAGTGTCTTTTTCCCTGTTTATTTTTGTCAGTTCTTAAAAAAAGACAAACGTTGGCATGTTTACTTTAAACAATGATGTGTATAGTACACACAAAATGTATCAAAAGAACACAGGAGAATACAGAATACAAAAGTCAATTTATCAAGATATGAAAAAGTTGAAGACTTTCTGAAGTTTAATCCAGAGAATACGATGTTTAATCATGTATTTCAGTAAAAGTAGTTTGTGTTTACTGTAGATTGAGATGTCAAGATATTTAAACACAGATTGTTATGTTGTTGGTGAATTTGTAAAGTACAACATTGTTTACAGTCAAATAAATTGTACTAATGTTGTTTTCAAGTGATATTTACATGTGATTTCAGACTGAATATTCAAATTACCATGGTAAACATTGTAGGGAGCGTGTCAAAAGTTGTCACTGAATGAATCTGTGAATATAAAACGAACCAGTCTGTGATTTCAGACTGAATATTTAAAGTACCATGGTAAACAATATAGAGAGCGTGTCAAAAGTTGTCGCTGCATGAATCTGTGAATATAAAACCAACTTTAACTCAATCACAAAATGTATCAAAAGTACACACAGCAGAATACAAATGAAAAAAGTTGACAATTTGAAATGAAAAAGTTGAAGACAGTTTATTCTAGATAATAAGACATTTAATTATGTATTTCAGTAAAAGTAGTTGCAAATTTCGTATTACTGAAGGTTGAGATGTCAAGATATTAAAACACAGATTGTTTTTGTTGTTGATTAATTTGTATTGTATGTACTACAAAAAATGATTGAGGTAAAGTAGGTTTAATATTCACACATTCGGACTTTCACCTTAATAATATAATTTCACAAAAATGTTCATTGCAAATTACGAATAGTGAAATCATATTTGCTGAAATCAGCTGATGACTATCAAAGAACAACATTGTTCACAGTCAAATAAATAGTGCTAATCTTGTTTTAAAGTGACATTTATATGTGATTTCAGACCGAATATTCAAAGTACCATGGTAAACAATATAGGGAGCGTGTCAAAAGTTGTCACTGAATGAATGAATCTGTGAATATAAAACCAACTTTACCTAAATCACAAAATGTATCAAAAGTGCACACAGCAGAATACAAATGAAAAAAGTTAAAAAGAATAGATCAAGAGAATAAGACATTAAATTATTTATTTCAGTAAAAGTGGTTGCAAGTTTGTTATTTACTGAAGACTGAAATGTGAAGATATTTTAAAATATTTAAACACTCATTGTTTTGTTGTTGGCTAATTTTATTGTATATAGTACACACAATTTCTCAAAAGTTCACTCAGTGGAATAAAAATGAAAAAGTTGAGAGTTTACTTAGAAATTGAAAAGATGAAGAAAAATGGGTCTAGAGAGTAGGACATTAAATTATGTGTTTAAGTAAAAGTAGTTACAAATTTCTTATTTACTCAAAATTTAAATGTCAGGATATTTTACAATATTTAAACAAGCATTGTTTTGTTGTTGGTGAAGTTATATTTGTGGAAATAAAATGTATCAAGAAGATAAATTAGATTTATAACAAAGGAAAACAATGTTGTGTATAAGTTCACAAAATGTATCAAAAGTACACACAGGAGAATACAAAATAAAGTTGACAATTTACTAATATATGAAAAAGTTGAAGACAGTTTATTCCAGAGAATAAGACATTTAATTATGTATTTTGGTAAAAGTAGTTGTAAATTTTGTATTTACTGAAGATTGACATGTCAATATATTTAAACAGATTATTTTGTTGTTGTTGAATCTGTGTTGGATGCAGTACACAAAACGATAGAGTTAAAGTAGGTTTTATATTCACACATTCGGACTTTCACCAATGATTTCACAAAAATATTCTTTGCAAATTCTAAATAGTGAAATCATATTAGCAGCCGATGACAAAGTACAACATTGTGCACAGTCAAATAAATAGTGCTAATGTTGTTTTCAAGTGATATTTACATGTGATTTCAGACCGAATATTCAAATTACCATGGTAAACAATGTAGGGAGCGTGTCAAAAGTCGTCACTAAATGAATCCGTGAATATAAAACCAATCAATCAAAAATGTATCAAAAGTACACTCAGAAGAAAAAGTAGACAATTTACTAAGAAATGAAAAAGTTGAAGAAAAATAGGTCCAGAGAGTAAAACATTAAATTATGTATTTCAGTTAAAGTAGTTGCAAATTTCTTATTTACTAAAGATTGAAATGTCAAGATATTTAAACAAGGATTGTTTTGTTGTTCGTGAATTTGTATTGTGTATAGTACACAAAGTGTATCGAAAGTACACTCAGAAGAGTACAAATGAAAAAAAGTTGACAGTTTACTAAGAAATGTAAAAGATGAAGAAAAATGTATTCAGAGAGTAAGACATGGCACACAAAATATATCAAAAGTACAGTCAGCAGAATACAAATAAAAAAATAATAAACTGACAGTTTTTTAAGAAATAAAAAAAGTTGAAGAAAAATTGATCCAGAGAGTAAGACTTTAAATGATGTATTTCAGTAAAAGTAGTTGCAATTTTTTTATTTACTGAAGACTGAAATGTTGAAACATTGTTTTGTTGTTGGGGAAGTTACAGTTGTGGAAATAAAATGTATCAAGAAGATAAATTAGATTTAAAACAAAGAAAAGCAATGTTTTTAGTAGAGTATCATGTATTTAAAAGTTGTGATCACATCTCGCTGGTTATTATCATCATTGATAAACGTGCCAATATTCTTTGAAAACATTCCAAATTTTAAGACTCTAAATGACACAGTTTCTATATGAATTTAACAAAGCAAAAAGATTACGTTTTATATTCATCATGAAATGTTTTAACTAAGGTAAAATTGCTTAAATCATTTAACAGAAGATACTTTTACTTTATTAGTGAGAAAATATCGCTACAAGAAAAAAGTATTTTTTTGAGTGTGTCTCTACAGAAATAATCTTCTTTAACAACAAAGTAAGCATGTATTGTTATTTCTTTTGTAGTCTCTTTGTCCACCATAACTCAACTGGTCCTGAGCCACAACAAGCTAAGTGGTAAGTCATCTTTGTATATTACTCTATATAACAAATATATTTACTACTTATTTACCTGACCTACAATATATAATGCTGCTTTGAGAAATAAAAAAAACACATTTGGCTGTACCATGATTAAAGTTATTGATAGTTACTTATCAGAAGAATCCTAAAGTTCAATTGCAAAGACAATAAATATGAATCTTAAATATGGTTTTTAATTTTAGGGATGCAGCGATATGGATTTTTTTGAGCTGATATCAATGACTGATAACTCTTAAGATTTGCAGGCCGACAACCTAAATATTAGCCAATTATATTTTTATACAGTGAACAACTGGTTTTATTTTAAAAAACATCATAAAAGTTTTAACATATCTTAGAATAGCATACTCAAAGCAAAAAAAGAGCAATAATTTCAAAATTGTGATGATATAGATCTAAATTCACGATTTCGCATAAATCAGCATGCCAAAAATAGACTATTTCCTTTTCTTTGCATAGCAAACTAACATGCAACTTGACGGTTGCATAAAAATAATAGGTTAAATAACAAAACGAGAGGCAGGCAATTCTGTACAATGGCATAAACTATCAGCTTAAAGATATCGGCCTAATTTTGATATCAGACCGATACCGATAACATTAAAAATAGCATTTATCAGCCGATAGCGATATGGCTGCCGATATATCATGCAGCCCTATTTAATTTTTTATGCAAACTATAAGGGAGTAGCTAAATTGAATTGTTAGGATTAAACCCTATAAACCTATACTGTAATTACTTTAAATTCTATGATTTAACTCTACTGATTCTATAAAGCATATATTACATTTATTTTGAAACTGCAGCTTTATGAAGGCTGTTGAAATAACCTGTTAACTCCACAAGAGGGCAGTCTTGCCTGTGATGAACTCTAGTTGTTTCAGTTTTAACTTCTTTACCTTAAAAATAGAGAGTAAAACTGGTATGTGTATGTAGTTAGTAGGAGCATCTTCTTCATTGCCGTTTATTTTAACTCTTCGCGTTGTTGCATAAGATTAATGATAATCTTTGTTTAGCTGCTGGAGTTATTATTAGGTGAAATATGTTTATCGGTGTAGTTTGGATCTTGTTTTCCCCTCCTTCATAATCTTTGGGTTTGTTGTAATGGCTCTGAGCAATGTTCGCTGTCATCTGATCTGTACAGGAAGGGGATTTGTTTGTTTATGCAGGGATCTTTTTGACTTTAATCTCCATGAAGATCTCAGATAATGCACATTTCTGTCAGGTAGAGTGTGCAGTAATGATCAAAGCCTGTTAATACGATTTATTTAAGATTTTGAGATGAAGAACTGACTCATTCCCCAATGGGTCACACCACGTCTGTGTAGCTGGTTAAAAGCGGAGGAGAAAATCAAGTCACATGTATCAAATACAGCCGGGTACAAAAAAGACTGAGTGCTATTTAAAAGGTACAGGTCAGCGTTTGTGTGCTATTTCATGTGTACGTAAACTTACCTTTTTTGTACTGATTCTGAATGAGGATGGAGTATTGTTTCTCCCCTGTCTGAAGTTATTTGAAATATTTTTAGTTATATGAACATTAAAGGCTGACATGGTGGCTCAGTGGTTAGCACTGTCGCTTCACAGCAAGAAAGTCGCTAGTTCGACTCCTGGCTGGGCTAGTTGGCATTTCTGTGTGGAGTTTACATGTTCTCTCCGTGTTGGCGTGGGTTTTCTCCGGGTGCTCTGTTTTCCCCCACAGTCCGAAGACATGCACTATAGGTGAATTGAATAAACTAAATTGGCCGTAGTGTATGTGTGTGAATGAGTGTGCATGGATGTTTCCCAGTACTGGGTTGCAGCTGGAAGGTCATCCACTGTGTAAAACATATGCTGGAATAGTTGGTGGTTCATTCTGCTGTGGCGACCCCTGATGAATAAAGGGATTAATAAGAAGGAAAATAAAGGAATGAATGAAACATTAAAATAGTTTGTTTTCATGAACTTAATATGCTTGCACTTGATAATAGACAAAATTAATAACCTTCCTGTTTTAAATGATTGTTTTTGTTTTGTTTTACAGAGTACAGTATATTTCACAGTATTTCCTGTCATATTTTTATCTTGGAGAAAGTTTTATTTATTTTAATTTAGCTGTAATAAACTATATATAAATAAAATCTGCTAAAGTCAATATTATTACCCCCCTTAAGAATTTAGTTTTTCAGTTGGCTTCAGAAATAACCAGTTATTTAATGACTAGCCTAATTATCCTAGATTTTAAACTGCACTTTATGCTGAACACTGGTATATTGTTAAATATTAAGTACTGTCATTATCATGGTAAAAAACATCCAAGAAAAATTGAATTATTAGAAATGAGTAGGCCCACATGGAATCTGTGCGCACAAAATTATACAGATTTACGTAGATTTTTAGCCCGTCAATAAGTCTGTGTATTTACTTGTTTAAATGTGTGTACGTTTATATTTATTCAGTTTTTAAAATTGTTTCACTAATATTACTGTAATAGAATAATAGTAATATGAATATGTTCGTATGATTTATTCACAATACAGATTGTAAAGTCATAATTTGTGTCTTTTAGTAGAGATATCATATGAGAGACTGGCTTTGTTTACAAATGAGTGGATCTAATTGGATTTACATTGTAAACATTAAATAAAAGTTAAAAAAGTATTATTTTTTATTTCATATATTTATTTTTTTCATATTTTTATATTATATATTTATTATTTGAGTTTTTAGTTAAGATACTCCTAAAATGATTCCACATAAATCTGCAGATTTTATACAAATTTTCTGCAGAAATAGCAAAAAAATATCCAAAGATTCTGTCTGGCCTTAGAAATTAGTTATTAAAATTATTGCTTAAAAAGGTGTTGTTCTTACAATCTGTGGGACATATTTGAAAAAGAATTTAAATTTCACAAGAAGGCTAATAACTTTGTCTTCAGCTTTATATAAATTCACTTTTGTAAATAAAATTTGGACACCAAAATGGTATGTTTATTTTAAAAGCACTATAAAAATTAGGCTTTTTTATTTTATTTATTAGTTTCATTTTATTTAATACTTTGTAGTAATGATGGGTTAAAAGTTCGGGGTCAGTTATTGTTCATGTTTTTTTTCTAAGAAAATTATTCTGTTCATCAAGGCGCCATTTATTAAATGTAAAAAAAGAAGTTAAATTGTTAAATATTGATTAAAATTTTAAATAACTGCTTTCGAAAAGTTTCAAATGAAATTATTACTCCAGTCATTATTGCTTTTATAACTATTACCATTAATAATAATAATAATAATAATAATAATAATAATTAATTAATATTAGAGTGATTTCTGAAGGATCATGTGACTGAAGACTGGAGTAATGAAGCTGACAATTCATCTTTAAAATCACTGGAATAAATTATTAAATTAAATTATAAAGTACTTTTGAACAGTTATTTTATAGTGCAATAATATTTCACAATTTTACAATTTGACTGTATTTTAGATAGATAGATAGATAGCTAGATAGATAGATAGATAGATAGATAGATAGATAGAAATCTAATTGTTTTAATTATGTTATATTATAAAAATCTGAATCTAAATGATTAACTACTTGGACTATTAATATTATAAAGAATTACTTTTTTTTTATTTAATAAATTTTTTAAGCAGTATCATATTATCTGTTTAGCATTTTCCCCATTTTATCCATTTTGGCATTAACAGAGTATAATCACAATATAAAGTTGTTCTTGTACACTGCTTAGTGCAAATAGATTTTTTGATACCATCATATTCCCCACAGCTCTGCATTTTCCCTTTCTCTGCTCTTCTCCACCCTCTCCTCCTGCCTACTTAAAGAGCAGAGACAGGGAATCTGCCATCTTTTGAACTTTTCAGGGTAGTCAGGAATTACAGTGACATTTGGAACCCTTTCATTAGTGGCTCATGAGTAAAGCAGGGCTGCTGTTCGGCCCGGCCAGGTAATGAGACAGAGGAGAGAGGACCAAACCTTCCTGCTCTCTATAGCCCCAGACTCTTTGTCCTATTACCATCAGCCTTTCGTCCTGTTTTAAAGGCTCCAGTAGGGCACACACAGACACACACACACACATGCATGTAAACTCTGTTTACAAGCAAATACTAGGGCTGTGCTTTAGGACAATATATAGGACAATATATATTGTATGGACAAAGTAATAAATCTGTTGTTTTATATTATGCTTTATCATTAATTATGTGGTGTAACTAAATTATTATTATTTTCTTACTGGAATACTTGCACTAATACTTCAGTAATATATAGTAATAATTACTTACTGTAATACATAATTAAAAAGAGTTTTATTTTAAATGTCTACATTTTTTTTATCAGAAATTTGCCCTGAAATACTAAATAAAGTGAGAAATATGATCACGTATGAATGAGTACATTTCTGAATATATGCTTAATTTTATTAGTTTATTTATTAGTTTATTTATTATTATTATTGTTAGCAGAAGGGCTGCCAAAATCACTCTGGACCCCTCAAATCCAGCACACTGCCTCTTTGAACTTTTACCTTCTGGTCGACGCTACAGAGCACTGCGCACCAGAACAGCCCGACACAGAAACAATTGCTTCCCTCAGACAATCCATCTCATGAACACAATTGCGAAACCAACATCACTACTTGCTATACACTTTTATACACATATACACTTATTATACAAAACACTTTACGTGCCAATTTTCACATAACAGCTGCACATATAACGTTGTATATAGTAATAAACATGTACATAAACTTGTCAATCTGTATATTTGCACTCACTACTTACTTCTATTTTTTAAAAAATATATTTATTATCTGTTTTTTTGTCCTGTCTCTGTAATCCTGTTGCACTGTAAAAGCTCTGTCACGAAAAAAAAATCAGCGTATGTGTGAACATACCTGGCAATAAAGCTCTTTCTGATTCTGATTCTGATTATTATTATTATCTCCTGATTTATTCAATTACTTTATTTAATTTATTTGCTTAATTTTTGTTTCTTTTTATTTTCTCTCTCTCTTCCCTTCTCTTCTTGGTCTAGTCTGATCATTCATTCATTAATTTTCTTTTCGGCTTAGTCCCTTTATTAATCCGGGGTCGCTACAGCGGAATGAACCGCCAACTCATCCAGCAAATGTTTTACACAGCGGTTGCCCTTCCAGCCTCAACCCATCTCTGGGAAACATCCATATACACTCACTCACACTCATACTGTGGGGGAAACCGGAGCACCCGGAGGAAACCCACGCGAACGCAGGGAGAACATGCAAACTCCACACAGAAACGCCAACTGACCTAGCAGAGGCTCGAACCAGTGACCTTATTGCTGTGAGGGTCGACGTTTAGTCTGATCATGTGAACTAAATTGTTATATGACTCCTCAAAGTAAAGGCTGATTTTGATCACGCAAGTGAGTGGGCTTGACAAACCACCTGTAGTTTCTTTCTGTTCATTTATACACCAGGCACTGTATTAGAAACACTTCTGCTTTTCTATGTTTGTTTGTATAGCTAAGATTTAAAATATTTATATTTGGTCTTATTTTCTGTTGCTATAATTTCTATTCCTGTATATAAAATTGTCTGCGTTTTTACTTCTTATTCTTCATAATTTAGATTTTTATTGATATTATTTATTTATTTATTTATTTTTTAGGTCAAGAGTGGTTATCTAAGCATTTTACTGCACATTGTACTGTGTAAATATATGTGACAAATCAAATTAGAATTTGTGTACATGTACAGAAATTTACATATGTTTTTCATTATCAGGTTATGAGATGACTTGTATTGCGAAATGCAATTTTTGTCGCATCGCCCAGCCCTAGCAAGTACGATAGGCGATCATAGTGGTAGAACAAAGTATAGGGTGGGTGGAACATAGTGTAGCCCCTCCCCTTAAAAAAACAGCCAATGGCATTTTGTTTTTATCACCGCTCTGCTAGTGAGAGTGGTTGAGCTCAAGCGCATCAAATAAGAAGCGTCTTGAAGGGGCGGGGCATGTCAGATACTAGAGAGCATTTGATTAAGATTTGATGAGAAACTGAAGTATTATGTGACGTGAATAAAACAGTTGATCCATTTAGCGGAAGTGACAAACTACAAGCTTTACATGTTTATATCCGTTTTATATCTTCTGAATGCTAATTTTGTCACTGTTTTGGAGCACACTATTGCTTAGATATCCTAAAAACTAACAATACTGACATCTACAAACCTTTATTTTAATTTCATGGGACCTTTAAAGCTCGAAATCCTGTAGTAGGTCTGTGGTTTAATATGAAAAAGTGCAAGATGTCTGGTGAAGGCATGATCTGTCTTAAGGATATAATAGGAAAATAATAATAACAGGACTGAGATCAGTCTTGTGTGTCGTTTGGAGACCCTGACATAGAGCGTAGGGTTCAGTGTCCTGCGGTTCCTCTGAGACCGGGGGAAACAAATTGTATCTGTTATAGGTGAGAAGGTCAAAGATGCAAAAATTGGGAATTGAAGAGTTTGACTGAAATGCATTCTACTAGCAAGGACACAGCAATTTGTTGTAGCTTGACTGAAATGTGCTTTTATTATAGTTAGAAACTGCATGGAAAATAGTATGTATCAATCAGAGGGTCTGGATGCAGACCTGGTGCAGTGCAATCTGTGCTGCATCCAATGCTTTTTAATGGGCTCACCTAACCCCACCCCTAACCCTACCCCTTACAGTGACGTCACTCTCTCCATTGAGTGCGTTGTGTCTGACGTTGCATCGCTGAGTGATGCAATCTCAGCTTGCATCATAAAGGCTGCATCCAGATACTATTGTCAGAGTGAGAATAAACTTTGGCCATATTTTGTGGGCATGCATGTATAAGTACTTTATATTGGTATTGCATTGGGAAGACATGGATAGACATAAATAAAAAGGATAAGCATTTTACCTTAGATACTATTTTATTTTATTGCTTTTTAGGTAACTTATTGGCAGCACTGTTGCCAGCAAGTTACCGCAAGTGCCTCTTTACAGTAACTTGCCTGTAAATGTGTTTTATGGTAAAAATATACTTACTGCAACTTATTTTTATGGTAAAATGCCCTTTACCTCATTTTATTATTTTTTTTTACCTCATTTATGACAATTTTTAAAGTAATTTCACTGTAATTTATTTACATTTTACACTAGCTGTACAAAACCTTTACTACTTTGTGTTTACTACTGAATTTAATACATCTCCCAAATAAGTGAATAATATTTTCATGAACCGTCTCATTTTTGTCTTCAACTACAGTAGCAGTGCTTTGATTACAGTAGAATATCGCAAATTCCTAATATGTTAGTTAAGTCATTGTGAGTTTTAAAATGACCCACAATGCAGGGCATATTACAGTCGTGAACTGTAAAAAATGTTTGTGGTATTTTACTGGGCATTTTTGCAGTAAATATCTGTAAAATTACGACAAAGTCTAACAGTGAATATTTAAAGAAAGAGAAAGGAAAAGCGAGCTGGGATATACAGTTGAAGGCATAATTATTAGCCCATCTGTGAGATTTTCAGTTTTTTTTCTTGAATATTTCCCAAGCGATATTTAACAGTACAATATACAGTTGAAGTCAGAATTATTCAATCCCCTTTGAATTTTTTTTCTTTTTAAAAATATTTTTCAAGTTATGTTTAACAGAGCAAGGACATTTTCACAGTATGTCTGATATTTTTTCTTCTAGATAAAGTCATATTTGTTTTATTTTAGCTAGAATAAAATAATTTTAATTTTACTTTTTTAAAAAACATTTTAAGGTCAAAATTATTAGCCCTTTTAAGCTATATTTTCTACAGAACAAACCATCATTATACAATAACTTGCCTAATTACCTTATCGTGCCTAGTTAACCTAATTAACCTAGTTAAGCCTTTATATGTCACTTTAAGCTGTATAGAAGTGTCTTGAAAATATCTAGTAAAATATTATTTACTAGACTAAACTATTATGTTTATAAATGTGTTGAATAACTCTTCTCTCCATTAAACAGAAATTGTGGAAAATTAAACAGTGGGACTTAAAATATTCTGACTATACAGTTGGGCAGTACACTGTGAAACCCAAAAAGTTAAGGCAACTCAAACTGCTTGAGGAAATAGATTGCAACAAACCATTTAAGTTCAAAAACTAATCTTAATGAGTATTTGAACTTAATCCATTTGAGTAAATGAAGCAATTTGAGCACAGTAAAACCCAGTAAATGAAGAGAACTCAAACCAACGGCGTACTGTAAAACCCAATAAGTTGAGGAAACTCAAACAGCTTGAAGAAACCAATTGGCAAAAATAATTTGAGTTAAAAACTAATCTGAGTACTGTGAACTTGCTCTATTTAGGTTAAAGTAATGAGGTATTTAATTAACAACACTGAGTACAAAACTCTTTTCAAATGAGTTTGTGTAGGTATACTGTACATAAATAGTGTAAGTTTGATCTGTATAATTATTAGTGCAAATGTGATTAGTGACCAAAAAACGGGCAATAATTCACTAATATGAATGTATATGACTACACAGATTGCTGTGGTTACAGCTTTTCATTTTATATTTTATATATTTTATTAAAGTCATGCTTTGTATTGTTTCATTCTTAAAGAATACATTTGTTATTATCCTTTTAAATGATTGTAATGTTGATAGTCAGGTGTCATTCTAAACTAAACGCTGACTAATGATAAATGCAGGTAACAAATCAATTTAAGGTGCCTTGTTACACATGCTCTGTGTACTTACTATAGTAAATACAATTAATTACGCATAATTACATGCAACTACATCTAACTCAGTAGCTAAATGAAGGACACCTTAAAAAAAATGGCAAATTCATGCAATTTAATAAATAAATAATAATAATAAAAAACTGGTTTGCTTCTTAGTAAACAAAGTAATCAGACATAACACAAAACAAAAAAAAAACAAACTGATATGCTTGTCTAGCATACCTTTAATCGGGCTTTAGACTGTTTAATGAAAACACACATCGACTTTACTTGGGTGGACCACCCATGTATATTAACAGCCGCCCAAGTATATTTGGTGGTGACACATAAATAACACTTTTATTATCACCCTTTTACACTTTTTTTTTTATCAGCCCAAGAAAGCAAACATTCACGATTGATTAACCCGTGGAAAATCTTCTGCGCATTTCCTACTGCTAGTCATCAACACTCACGCAGAGAATCTCACTTGCTCTGCAAACCCACAGAGACGCGCCAAACTGCGTCCGGCCATAGTGTCTGAATCTCCTAAAATGTCAGGGATTCGGGTTTTACTTTCGCTTTCTAAAGTTGCCATTATTTGTATGCCTTTTTCCATTACCTTTTTACAGCTAACTGTGCGCACAGCCACGAGAGAAACATTAAATGATTAATCAGTTAATAGATAAACTTTAATATATACTCGGAGAGAACAAAATATACTGGCTCCAAAAAAATTTGCACACCGTTAAAAATGGCTAATCAACTAATTTGTCTTATTTAAATAATCTACACATTTTATTCTACTAATTATTATAATTTAAGCAATAATGTCTAATTTTATTCCTTTTCTTTATTTCTCATTTGCTGTATATTTTATTAACTTAATGATTTTAATATATTACATACTTTATACATATGCTTTGACAATACTGTACTAAATGTCATACCAATAAAGCAACTTTAGAGAGAGAGAAAGTGAGAGACAGAGCAGATTTTACCTGTCTAGGTGCACACGGCTCTTAAATAGCATAAAAGAGAAAAAAAGAAATCCACTTTATTTCAACAGCCCTTTTAATAACTTTAACTCATTGAAAAGTAAATGTGTATAACAGTGTCATAATAATAATAAAGTTAAAAATCATATAAATGTTTTGTTTGTCGCATGTAATTGACTATGTATGTGCTGTGGGTAAAAGGTGTGTTTCAATCCGGCTACCACCACCAGTATATTTCAAACCTGTGGGAAGCACTGATGTGGATGCATAGGGGTTTTTAACAAATAATGGTAACACTTTAAAATAATGGTTCAGTAGTTACTGTTAGTTAATGTGTTTACTAACATGAACAAACAAGTAGTAATACATTTATTACAGTATTCAATGTTAATGTTTAGTTAAATAACATTAGTTTATGTTAACTCACTGTGCGTTTACTAATGTTAGCAAGCTCAACTTTAGATTTTGATTAATGCATTAGTTAATGTTGAACTAATTATTGCATCACAAGATTATTTATACTGTTTATATATTTATATATTATTGTTTATTAATTTGTAATGTTAGCAAATACATTAGAATAATGGTCCATTAGTTAATCAGAATCAGAATCAGTTTTATTGCCAAGTGTGCTTCACACACACAAGGAATTTGTTTTGGCTACAGAAGCTTCCAGTGTACATAAAGTGACAAGTGACAACACAAAATAAATATGAAAAAAATGTTAGTTAAGTGTTACCCAAAAAATAATTGTGAATTATTTTTCTTATCATTTTTAATCTTGGGCATGCATGTACGCAGGCTGTATTAATTGTTAATGTTTATTGGTGCATATTTGTTTTATATAAAATGGTTTTGTTTAATATTTTTACATTTTGTTTGTTTTTATTCATTTATTAACTTTTTTTTTTGGTATTTTGTAAAAAATAACTAAACTTCAAACTAAATATTAACAACTATAATAATAAAAAAAATAATAAAAGTGGCAAATGTATATCATATAAATTGACGCCTCACTTCTCAAGCTCATGTGCTGAAGAGCAGTGTAAGCATGTGCACTTGTGTGTGTGTGTGTGTGTGTGTGTGTGTGTGTGTGTGTGTGTGTGTGTGTGTGTGTGTGTAGTTTTGAATTGTTTGTGTGACGGCTGAATCATTTGTTCCTCTGTCTGGGGCGGAGCGGCTCCCGTTGATCTCTCTGGAGGTATTCGTGTCATGCTGTTTGTGTAAACCTCTCCCACCTCCCCTCCTCCGTAATGAGGGCTCATTGATCAGCCAGTAATCGGATAGAGCGCCTGTTCGGCCCATCCATCTCTGTCCACAGCAGAAACGGGGCAGGATGGCCTTGCAGGAAAAGAGGGAGGAGGGAAGGAAAGGTACTGATTCGATATGCTAAAAAACCTCCATCATTAAAATGTCAAATCTATCGCTGAGGGAATGACCTATAATTGAGCCATCAAAGACGGGAAGTATGTATTTGCTGACTCTTGATGATTAGCTGTTAAACTTCGACAGGTCGGCCTTGGGTGTCTGTTCGTTAGGCCTCGGCACTCGTTTTGGTAATGCTTTACCTTGATTATTTTATTGGTGGTTAGACATATGCTGATTTTCAATAATAAAATATACTGTGGTCAGGGCTAGGGCTGGGCGATACTGGAAAAAATATCACAATATAATGTTTAATATAATTCGGTATTGATAATTATTGAATATTTTTTTACGATATATTAAAGTATATTTGGATTTGGTTTATTTAACCATATTATTTAAATTTACCAACATTACTAAGGCAAATAGTTTTAATAGTAAAAAACTAAAAAATCATAAAAATATCTTGCCTCTTATGTCTTATAATAAAATAAACATAAGTGCTAAACAAACTCAAACTTAATAAGTGAAGTGTCACAAAGTGTGTGCAATGATAAAGTGCCAACTCTGAACAATCAAAGCAAACTTTAAGGTTAGTCAACATCTGTAAAATGTGTCTACAGTAATCACACAGTAAACCACAAACTCTATTAACAAAACCAATTATGGGAGATTATCATTCGTTTGCGGCCATCCAGGAGTCTCTATGCATATGCGGGAGACTCCCAGAAATTCCAGGAGACTTGCGATGTCTGTACCTGCATGAATCGCGGTGCGGGCACAGCATTCTGAAATGTTTTCAGCTAGGTGCGCCTGGAAAATGCGTGTGCGTCACATGCCAAGCTGTGCAACTCGATCGGAAATAACCCTAAGCTTATTGCAGCAGTTACATAAAAAAAAAAAAAGCAATAGTGCTTCATACCGAAACTTCATACCAAACCTTTTTTATCTTTATTGACAATGTTGGATCAATACATATTGATATCGTTTTATCAGCCCAGCCCTAGTCAGGGCTACACAAAATATTGCAAAATGTATCGTTATCGCGATTATAGAATATATGCAATATACAGCTAAAGTCAGAATTATTAGCTCCCCCTCTATTTTTCCCCCTAATTTCCATTAAATGGAAAAACATTTTTGAACACATTTCTAAACATATTTAATAACTAATTTCTAATAACTGTTTTCTTTTGTATTTGCCATGATGACAGTACATCATATTTGATTAGATATTTTTCAAGATGCTAGTATTCAGCTTGAAGTGACATTTAAACCAGGGTAACTAGGCAAGTTAAGGTAATTAGGCAAGTCAAAAAGTATGGTTTGTTTTGTAGACAATCAAAAAAATAATATTGCTTAAGAAGGCGAATATTATTGACCTTAAAATGGTTTATGAGAAATTAAAAACTGCTTTTATTCTAGCCAAAATAAAACATATATAAGACTTTCTCCAGAAGAAAAAATATAGAAAAATACTGTGAAAAATTCCTTGATCTGTTGAACATCATTTGGTAAATGTTTGATAAAGAAGAAAATAATAATAATTTTGGGTTGGAGACATGTGTGATGCATGACATTTATTTTATGCATTGGCTGTTTATCTAAATTTGACTAATCAGATGGGTCCTTACTGTCTTTATCACCACCTCCCCAGTAGTTGCTGTTCTGGTATTGGCTGGGGCAGCCCCAAGGAAAATCACAACAGCCAATCGGAGCCATAATGTCTGTTGAGGGGTTTACGACTAAATGTTTGCACCTTGACAAAAAAAAATAATTAACCTGTTTATTTTATTTTCATTAAATAAATAAATGATACAAAAAACAGCTAACATTTATATAACAAAATAATAACATTTTTCTCGGGAAATATCGCATCATAAGAACTATCGTTATCGCAATACTTAACAACAGTATTGCATATTTTTTGCCCTAATTGTCATAATGAACATGCACAATATTGATATCTTGGGCACTTCAAAGAGTTATTATTTGTTTATTATTTAACCTTTTTAGAGGACCTTTTGTAATATTCATATTATTGTATCGTATTTGTTGTTATTAACAGTAATATCCTGTGAGTATTTATAAATGCTTTTTTTGTAAACAGTTTATTAAACTAAAGTAAATGTCATGAAATCTACAAAAGCATTTATCAGTCTTAGGTGATGTTAATCTCTTAGTTATCACCTAATAACGAATTAAAGTCATAATCGTTTAATTAAATGGAGTTAATAATTAATAAAAATCAGTGGTATTTTTTATTAACTTTGATTTTAATGCATTTTCTAGCTAACGAGACTTTATTGTGAACGTTTACCTATTGTACGTTATCATCTTTTTGCAATAGAATTAGTTTAAAACATTTATTCACTCTGAACATGTACTGTATATACAGTAAAGCAATAGACTAATTATTTTTTAGTAATTATACCTCTTAAATAACCTTTTTTTTTCAGCTTATAGCAGCAGATATTGATGATTCTTTGCAAAATTGAATCTGTTTATTTATTGTCATCATATCTGTCTCTCTTTTTCAGCTGTGCCTCCAAATATTGCTGATCTGAAGAACTTGGAAGTGTTGAACATGTTCAACAACCAGATTGAGGAGCTTCCAACGCAGATCAGTAGCCTTCAGAAACTTAAACATCTCAACCTTGGGTTAGTCTACTTTTTTGTCTCTTGCATTGTTTTATTAGTTTTTTCTTCTTTTGTTTTGCTTCATCCTCCAGGTGCTCTGGTTTCCCCACAAGTCCAAAGACATGTGGTACAGGTGAATTGGGTAAGCTAAATTGGCCATAGTGTATGTGTGTCATTGGGTGTGCATGTGTGTTTCCTAGTGTTGGGTTGCAGCTGGAAGGGCATCTGCTGCGTAAAACATATGCTGGATAAGTTGGCGGTTCATTCCGCTGTGGCGACCCCAGATTAATAAAGGGACTAAGCTGAAAATAAAATAAAAGAATAAATGTTTTGCTTCATTAAATTGTTAAAATTGACAAAATGTACAAATCTTTACCCGTGTTTTCGCTCCTCTTGTCTTTTTTCTTCTCATTAACTTTTTGTTTTTATTTCTCCTCATCTCATCTCTGCTTTGTTTTGACCTTCTTGACCTTTTTTACTTTAATTTTGTATGTATTGTTAGTTTTTTGTTTCATCTTGCCTCTTGCCATCTTGTTTAATTTAATAAATAATAATTTAATAGCTTAACAATTTTCCAATAATGAATTTATTTTGTCTTCCATTTTGACAGTACATCATATTAATATTAACATTAATAACAAGATGTTTAGCAAGAAACACTGAATTCATTGGATTTACAAAACTTTATCTGGGCTAAATTTAAACAAACAAATTAAGTTGAACATTACTAAATTATTATTGTTATTTTTTTACTAAATTCAGCCCATATAAATTGTTTGCAAGACTTTTGTCAGGCATATTTTGCCTTTTTTTCCCTTTTGTCAGTGTATTTTTCAGTTAAGCTAAAATAAATAAGACTTTCTCCATAAGAGAAAAATGTTATAGAAAACACTTTAGAAAGTTTTCCTAGCTCTGTTAAACATCACTAGGTTAAATACATATAAATAATAATAAATACTATATAAATACTTTTAAATAAATACAAATTTCACAAGAGAACTAATAATTTTGTTTACTAATAATTTTGCCTGTGTATTGCATGACCAAAAATGGACCATGGATTTTGCACGATAAGTTGATATATCTATTATTGGGACAGACTTTTGAGTAGTTGGGAAGTCTTGACCGTGCCATTGTTTCTGTCTGTCTGTCTCTCATCCCTGGTCACCTGCTAGTCCCCTGGTGTTTAGAGCCCACCTGAGCACCACCCGAATCCCGAGGGTTTTTCCTTCTCCTTCTAAAGCGGAGCCTCCGCAATGTCACGCCGGATTAAAGCATGGCACAATCTGCCGTGTGTCTGATACCGCACATTTTTATCGATTTGCTGTCAGACGCACCATTTCTACACATAATCTTGAAAACATAAGCCGGCTTGTTGTATTCCCGACCGCAACTCTTGACTCAAACGTGTGTGAGTGTGTGTTTGCCCGTTATCCTGATCTCATTTGTCAAAACAATTCCACCTCCTCGTGTAATTGCTTCACAAACATGCGGCGGAATCAATTTTGTTTGTTTCTTTAAAATCTGTTGCCAAAAGTTTCCGTGTCTTCAATACAGCCAAGTGTCATTGGAAAGGAAGAAAGAGATGGAGGATAGATGCTTAAATAAGCAAGAGTTAATCAGCATCTGATTTGGGTGCCCTTCTCTCTCTCTCTCTCTCTCTCTCTCTCTCTCTCTCTCTCTCTCTCTCTCTCTCTCTCTCTCTCTCTCTCTCTCTCTCTCTCTCTCTCTCTCTCTCTCTCCCTCTCTCTCTTTTTCTTTTCTCTCTCTCTCTCTCTCTCTCTCTCTCTCTCTCTCTCTCTCTCTCTCTCTCTCTCTTGTGTTTTATCCACATCGTCGGGCACCTTGAGCATTTCTAATTTCAGAGTCTGGCTTCTCTGTGGAAGTTTTACAGACAAAATCTAATCCGTTATGTCTCAAGGGCGAATAGGAGTTTAATGTTTATGAACACGACACATTTTTAATATTGGTGCACTTGCTTGAATATTGACAACAACTTTTATTTCATTATTTATCATTTTTATTTAGATTTATCATATTACGTATTATATTATCATATACATTTTTAATAAATACCAACATTTTTAACCAGCAAAAAGTAAAAAGTTTACTTCGTTCGTTCGTTCGTTCGTTCGTTCGTTCGTTCGTTCATTCATTCATTCATTCATTCATTCATTCATTCATTCATTCATTCATTCATTCATTCATTCATTCATTCATTCATTCATTCATTCATTCATTCATTCATTCATTCATTCATTCATTCATTCATTCATTTTCTTTTCGGCCTAGTCCCTTTATTAATCCGGGGACAGCACTACCTACTGCGCCCCTGCGTCGCCCCCTAGATAAAATTAGTATTTCAAAATTATTTGATGCTTATAAAGATTAAAGCAACTTTTTTTTCTTCAATTAGTAATGCTTTGTATCATTATAAATGCATTTATTTTTTATTTTTACTTATAGCAAATTGAATGCATCCTCACTAAATAAAAGTATTGGCTTTAAAAAAAACGCTTTGACCACAGCATGGCAAAAAAGAAGCTTTGTGGTAAAATCGGTAAAATATTTCAGTAATTAACAATCATCTGGTGCAAACTAATTGGAGATTCATGGATTTTCCCCGCACATCATTTTAACTCAAATTGCTATGCTGAAAATATAATTCATAATCTAAAATGTATTCAGTTATAAATTTCAAGTGGCTTTGCACATTTAGTAGTGAATTAGGACTTCAGACTCCTCCTCGTCTTTAACTTTGAGCTTATAAATGTGAGCAGATCTCTTGAGTTGTGTTATAAATCTGTGCTGCTCTTGAAATATCAATCTTAATCAGTGAGATGGATCTGTGCGAACTGCATGTCTCTGTCTCATGTCTCTCAGTCGCTCCACTATGGATTTTCAATGGGTTCCCCTGTGTCAGAAATTGACAAGTGTTTCATAAATGTGTGTGTTTTTTTTAAATAATTTGAATAGGGTTTTTTTTCATTGTCTTCATATGTAGGATGAACAGGTTGAGCACTCTTCCACGAGGATTTGGATCTCTTCCAGCGCTGGAGGTTCTGGATCTGACGTACAATAACCTGAATGAGTCCTCACTTCCCGGGAATTTTTTTTACCTCAGTAAGTCTGCAGTAACCCCACCGAATTAACTCCCCAAAAATGCAAGTAATATACAATTTTAGTGTTTTTGTCTGATTTGTAAGTAAGTTGTAGTGAGAAATGGCAAGGAAATTTGTGTTGCCAGATCATTCTAGAAGAAAACAGCACATTTACATTGAAACATTACTAGGCGCTTTTATCCAAATTGACTCACGGGGTGTTCACACCAGACGTGGCATGCGCGAATAAATGACGGTATTCACGCATAAATAAACACATGAACATTTTGAGTTTACTCGCTTTATTTTTGTGTCAAATTTGCTTCATTTGCGCGTCTTATTCACTTCACAGTGGACTCAGATTTGATTAATGGGCGGGGCTTCTGTCTGCCCGGTGACTCTAGTTTCGTTGCTAAATGGCTAACATGGATTTTAGTGAGAGAATAACTGTGTTTATGTGCTTTAGGAAGGCTGCAAACGATTTGTTTGGCGCCATGTCTGAATTCCACTAGATCCTTTCTAGTTAATTAACTCCTCCAGAGACTATACTTGTATGATTGAAGCTTTTAGCTGTGCTTCAGCCTAAGCCGAGCCCAGTTTGATGTCCTGTTGTCCCTTGTCGGCAGGAGGATTTCACGCTTGGGACACCAACAACAAGCGCTACGTCATAATCATGCCCCTACCAGAGCAAGTTCCTGATTAGTTAACTGAATGTTCCCTAAATGTCAGCCCTAAATTTCCCAACTTGAGCAAATTGTGCGTCAAACTTGCAAAACCCTCAATTTTGTGCCGCTTTATGTGCAGGATGTCTATTCGCGTCTTTGCATTGACTTAACGTATAAATCACTTCATGCTTCATCCACGTCTGGTGTGAACGCACCATTGGAATTGAGGAGGCATTCAGCGATTCAGTAAGAGGCTATACACACAAGAAGTGCTAATTGTACATAGGAACTGTTTTAATCTAATTTGATTAAGTGCTATAGTAAGGAGTGGGATTGTTTTGTATTTTTTACAGGTGGTTTGTCAAGCCCACTCACCTGTATGGAGCACACTTTATAAATGCAGTAGTTTTTTTTGCGAGATTTGGAATGATTGTAAGAAAGTGGCTGGTGCAAATGTGCAAAAACTGGCGCAAGTGTCAGGTAAAGCATCAGAGAGATGAAAAAGTGTGTTTTCTACAGGTGGTTTGTCATGCCCACTCACCTGTATGAGGCACACTCAAAGTTGCATAATGTTTCAACTGAGGTGTGGTTGGGGAAAACATAATAAAATTAATTAAATCTACATATTTCATATTTAAAAATAAAACCAAAATATCATTACTTGCATTTGCTCACTCTAATAGCTCCATCAGCTTGATCAAAGTATTAATTACTATTAATTAAACTAATAATGTTCAAAAATGCTTTTAATAGGTGGACATGGCAACACTTGAAAAAATGTAAACCTTCCAGCAGTACACAAAAATAGAAATGCAATAGTTTAAAAGTTACTATATCGTCATAATGGATTTGTAGATGCTTTTATTTAGGTGGTTTAAATTCACTCCCTTGTTTAAATGCAGTTGTCAGTCCTGAAACATGTGCATGTGGCTAGATTTTGCAGATTGCTTGCACTTTTACACATTTTAATTGCGCTACCATTTAAAACTTGTTTATCATTGTGAGATTATTGATTTCAGATTTACCCACTTAAGAATCAAGAAATTGTGGTCGAGATCTTGCACACCATGTGGGCAGAATTAACTGCGAATGGAGCCAGGCTACATACTTACCATATGCAAACAAAATAACTGCCAACTTCATCATCTGCATCATCATCCTCATCACCATCATCATAATTCTCATCAGTCCAATCAGCTGGTCCCGTCAGAGGACACTGATGAGCAGTGATGGGCTCTAATAACCTGTTATTTTAATGGCAGCCACATAATGAAAGCACCATCTTAACATTAATCAAGGTCTCTGATCTCACACACATACACACACGCACATGCACACAGACAAACCTCCATTTATCACTGCTGTTTGGAGTATCTGTCAGATCGACTGTGACTTCTAATGCGAGTTGAAAAGGATAGGATTGTCTGTTGCTGTTTTTAACCATTCAAAACATTGGATGGAGCAAAAATGGGCGGGGCCACTGATCAAATGTAACATTTTTATACAAATCTAAGGTTAAAAATAATCCCTTTAGAGCTGGGTATTTGGGTTTATAAAAGTGTTCATTGCTTTTTTGTTTGACTGTGTTGTTACCCCAGGTGTTGCTTAAAGCCAGAGACTATAGGCAAAAACATATTTGTCAGTTTTGAAAAAAAAAATTTTTTTGGCTTTTCATAAAGTGTTTTTTTTTGTCAAATTTAAAGAGTGCACTTTCTTTTGTTGTACTTTACCAATTTATTTCTGTAATTCATGAACATTTTATATAAATTTTTAAAGACCATTTTTTCAAAAAGAGTATTATCTATCTATCTATCTGTCTGTCTGTCTGTCTGTCTGTCTGTCTGTCAGTCAGTAAGTCAGTCTGTCTGTCTGTCTGTCTGTCGGTCGATCCATCTATGTAGTCTGTCTGTCTGTCATTCTATCTATCTATCTATCTATCTATCTATCTATCTATCTATCTATCTATCTATCTATCTATCTATCTATCTATCTATCTGTCTGTCTGTCTGTCTGTCTGTCTGTCTGTCTGTCTGTCTGTCTGTCTGTCTGTCATTCTGTCTGTCTGTCTGTCTGTCTGTCTGTCTGTCTGTCTGTCTGTCTGTCTGTCAGTCAGTCTGTCTATCTATCTATCTATCTATCTATCTATCTATCTATCTATCTATCTGTCTGTCTGTCTGTCTGTCTGTCTGTCTGTCTGTCTGTCTGTCTGTCTGTCTGTCAGTCTGTCTGTCTGTCTGTCTGTCTGTCTGTCGGTCGATCCATCTATGTAGTCTGTCTGTCTGTCATTCTATCTATCTATCTATCTATCTATCTATCTATCTATCTATCTATCTATCTATCTATCTATCTATCTATCTATCTATCTATCTGTCTGTCTGTCTGTCTGTCTGTCTGTCTGTCTGTCTGTCTGTCTGTCTGTCTGTCTGTCTGTCATTCTGTCTGTCTGTCTGTCTGTCTGTCTGTCTGTCAGTCAGTCTATCTATCTATCTATCTATCTATCTATCTATCTATCTATCTATCTATCTATCTATCTATCTATCTATCTATCTGTCTGTCTGTCTGTCTGTCTGTCTGTCTGTCTGTCTGTCTGTCTGTCTGTCTGTCTGTCTGTCTGTCTGTCTGTCTGTCTGTCTGTCATTCTATCTATCTATCTATCTATCTATCTATCTATCTATCTATCTATCTATCTATCTATCTATCTATCTATCTATCTATCTATCTATCTATCTGTCTGTCTGTCTGTCTGTCTGTCTGTCTGTCTGTCTGTCTGTCTGTCTGTCTGTCTGTCTGTCATTCTATCTATCTATCTATCTATCTATCTATCTATCTATCTATCTATCTATCTATCTATCTATCTATCTATCTATCTATCATAAATATTCATATACATTAATCACAAATATTCATATATATTATATATAGCCTATATATTATATATATTGAATACAGACACCCACCATACTCCTGAATAAGTAGCTGTCAGAAGTGTTGCTGGTACGCTGGAAGTCCCATCTCCGAAATTATTCAAATACTTTTTCAAATAGGCACTTTGCTTATAAATAAACTGTAAATTTACAATGTAAATGACTACATTCTTCCCTAAAAAGTCTCAAAGTACATTATGTGGTCCAGCAGCTGCAGTATTTATCAAACTTTAGTAAGTTTATTCCTTCACTTTGCACTCGTTGCAGGCGGAGTGATACACAAGGGTGAAGAGGATTGAGCAGTGCTAATACTGGTGGAATATCACATGACTATCAGCCAATCAAATTTGAGAATCCTACTTGCATGAATCTATGTATCAATCAATCAATAATAAAAATAAATAAATAATAGAAATAAATAATAAAATAATTAAATAATTAAATAATAAAAACAAATCAAAAATAAATATAAAAATAAGTAAAATATATATATAAATCAATAAAAAATAAATGAACAAAAATAAAAATTTATTAATTAAAAAAAATAATAAAACATAAATTTATTAAAATGCATAAATAAATACAAATAAATAATTTTAAATATAATTTAAATAAGATATTTATATGTATGGTTGTTTTAAGAAAAATAAATAATTGTCCCCAACAAATGATTTTTGCACGCAACATTTATTCAAATTTGTACATATTTAATGAAACTGAAAACTTGTTGAAAAATGTTTGCAATTTCTAATGTAATTAATCAACTGGGTTGATATTAGGTTATGGTGATAACAGTTAGTCATTCACCCAATGCACCGGCAGTGTCTTGCCTTTAGTACACATCGTGAGTGTATTTGCTGCTGTTTGTTCATGATGTGTGTTTGTACTTGTAGCCATGCTGTATCAATCAGAGATGACCGCTTGTATTGATCAGTGTTTGCAATACTTCTCCCAAACACACACACACACACAAACTTCTCTCTCTCTCTCATTTCAGCCACCCTGCGCGCGCTCTATCTCAGTGACAACGATTTTGAGATTTTGCCCCCAGACATCGGCAAGCTGGCCAAGCTACAGATAGTGAGTAATTTATCTAAATTCCCTCTGAAATCAATTGCTTTTGTGGCGGTGCTCTGTGCTGTGTGTGTTGGATTTATTCTCCTCAGCGTGTGTTCTTTATCAGACGTGGTGAGAGGTGATTTAGAGAGTGATCTTCACCCCTGTGCTTGCTCGCAACTGATTCAGTGCAGGGTCACAGTGCCATAGAACAGCTGATCAGTACAACTTTCAAATTAAAAATAATTTTCTACTATTTTGGATTGGTGTGGCGTTAAAATATGGGTGTAATTACACCTGCGAGTTTTATGATGCAAGTGTTATTAGATGCTGTCTGGTACCACTGAAAATAAATTCCTCCCACGAAACAAGCCATTTTCACATGTTCATGAATGCATTTGCAGGGGATGTCGGTGTGACAGCGTTAAACAATGCTTTCATTAATTGACATTTCTGACTAAAATTGAAAATGAATAATATTTTTTTACATTTTATTATTAATTGCTATACAATTGACATTGGCTATTTTATTATTAATTGCAATACAATTGACATTGGCTATTTTATTATTAATTGCAATACAATTCACATTGGCTATTTTATTTTTGTTTATTTAGCTGTTTTATTTATTCTCAAAATACATATGCGGTCTAGCAGCTGCAGTATTTATCAAACTTTATTTCTCCACTTTGCGCTCATTGCAGGCGGAGTGATACACACAGGTGATGAGGGTTGAGTAGTGCTAATACTGGTGGAATATCACATGGCCATCCGCCAATCAAATTTGAGAACCCTACTTGTATGAATCAATCAATCAATCAGTAATAAAAATAAATAAATAATAAAAATAAATAGTAAAAAAAAAAAATTAAAAATAAATGAAAAAATAAATATAAGTAAATAAAAATACATTTTATTTAGTTTTTATTAATTGAAATACAATTCATATTGGTTATTTTATTTTATTTTATTTACTTTATTTTATATTTTAATTAATTGCAATACAATTCACATTTTCTATTTAATTTTTTGTTATTTGCAATACAATTCAAATTAGCTATTTTATTTTTATTAATTGCAAGACAATTCACATTAGCTGTTTTTTATTTTATTTTATTTTATTTTTGGTTAATTTCAACACAATCCACATTAGCAATACAATTCACATTGGTTTTTTAATATATTTTATTTTATTCTTTTATTGATTGCTATATAATTCACATTGGCTGTTTTATTTTATTTATTTTATATTATTATTAATTGTAATACAATTTACATTAGCTATTTTATTTATTTATTTTATTTTTTGTTAATTGCAATACAGTTCACATTGGCTATTTTATTTATTTTATTTTATTGTTAATTACAATACAATTCAAATTATCCCGTTTATTTTTATTTTTATTTATTTGTATTAATTGCAATACAATTCACATTAGCTATTTTATTTTATTAAATGTTTTTTATTAATTGCGATCAATTCACATTGGCTATTTTATTTAATTAATTTATTTTATTATTGTTTGTTTTGTTAATAGCTGTACAATTCACAATCATATTGGCTATTTTATTTATTTATTTATTTTTTCTTTATTTTATTTTTTATTAATTGAAATACAATTCACATTTGCTATTTTATTTTCATTTAAGATTTTTAGCATTTGCTTCACAAATCACATTGGCTATTTTATTATTAATTGCAATTCAGTTCACATTGGTTAATTTTTAACATTTCATATTATTATTTTATTTTATTTTATGCACACCCTCACCGCGTATTCAGGAGCATTGTCTTTTAATACAAAGAATATATGACTACTTTTTAATGATTTTTAAAAATATATATATTTAATACATTCATTATCAGATAAGTGACATTAAGAAAACAAAGATGATTATTTAGATTTTATGTTGTATTGAATTATTTCTCATCTATTTTTCTCTTTCCATTTTTTTTCAATTCTGGTCCTTCTCTTCTCAGTTAAGTTTGAGGGACAATGACCTCATCTCTCTACCCAGAGAGATTGGAGATCTGACTCAGCTGAAAGAACTTCATATTCAAGGGAACAGACTCACTGTACTTCCTCCTGAACTTGGTAAGACCCGTATAACCTGTATCAACATACTTTATGTTTTCTTAATAACAAATCCAGTCTATAAAGTCTGGAGTGCAATGATTGGTCGAGAGAAATGCAAAGTTATACAAACCTATCAACTTCCACACCAGACAAAATCAAGCACTCTGATCGGTTACAAATTTGTCATCTCTTGTGTGATTGGTTGCACCTTGGAGTGGTGCTGTTGGGTTTAACTCAGGTCAAACGTCTCTCTACCTGAATTCTTTCAGTTTGGGAACACCTCCAAACATGCGCGCACACACACACCAAATGCCCTTCTGACAGTAGTTCTTCCTCCTGTCTTGTTCCATCCCAACAATTTAATCTATGATTCTAGTGTACCAGTATTTCAGCATTATGTCAAGACTCACCTTAAGTGTCATATAAATGTCCTCCATACAAAATAAGTGGCCGTCTGCAGGGGGTGAGTGCATATACTGCACATTTTAAACTGTTGCTGCATAGAAATCGTTTGTTTGCATCATGTGATCGATCGCTGGAGAACAATTAATGGAGCAGTATGCAAGTTAAACACCCAGTGGATGAACTAGGTATTGCACTCCTGGTTCAAAACACAAGCAAGCGCAGGTTGCCAGATTGACGGCACCAACAGATTCATGCCTTATTATTGAGCCTAAAGGCTGATTTAAGGCTCACTTCTATTACGTGCGCACCGGCACACGATATAAGCAATATTTTCATGTTAAAATTAGTTTTTGTTCTAATAAACACCTGAAATTTGTATATTTTAGAAATGGTTACCATTTCGTTGGAGTGCAGTAAGTGCATATTCTGACCTTCTGAATGGCTGTATTTAAATTTCTGTCGTGTTTCGTCTGGTGCACACAGCCAAATTGCTTATCACTGCAAATCTCGTCACGTAGTGCGTTGTTAGGACACGAGGTTTCAATGTAACCTGATCACCTGATATTTACGTTCAAAATATTTATATTATTTGTTAATGAAAAACCACCTCATGTGGAGCACAAAGTGTGCAAAGAGTGTTTAAAACAGCCTCACGCCTGACTAAAGTGATTTACAACATCATAAAATTTTGAATACAAAAAGATGGATAAAAAAATAGAAACAGAATTAAGACATGAAACAGGCAAAATAAAATTCCTAATAGAAAACATGAAGTCGTTTAAATTGTATATATTATATGTGTGTGTGTGTATATGTATGTATATATATAAATATATATTAGGGCTGCACAATATATCGTTTCAGCATCGATATCGCAATGTGCGCATTCGCAATAGTCATATTGCAGAGCAATTTTGAGTTGTGATTATAGTTAACTAAAAATCACAGTTCAGTGCACGTTATTTGTTGGGTCATTTTGAATTTTAACCATAATCTATTAGTGTGCATTTTTTTTTACTCTGTGTTTTTTAAGGCCTGTGACTGTAAGATGTAAAGCAAATTTAAACCATTTGGGAACAAGAAATTATAATGTTTGTCACTTTACCAAAGATTAATTAAGTTTTATTATTTATCAAATGAAGAATATACAGTGTTATTTTAGATTCGATAATTGAATTACCTCAATATTGCAATTTTCCACCAAAAACCATAAAGCACTGTTTATTTAGTTTTTATCTGTGCTTAAAATTTTCAATTACATTTTTTATAAGTATTTTTGGATGCACTCCCCTAGAAAATCATCCCAATGTAAAATTGTGAATTCTTCCCAAACAGTTACTTAAGTCATATTGTGAAATTATACACATACTGCAGTATATATTGCAAAAATACAAAATACTGCATTGTCTTTTTTTCAATATCGTGCAGCCCTAATATATATACATTTGAAGTCAGAATTATTAGCCCCCCTGTTTATTTTTTTGTAATAATAGTTTTTATAACTCATTTCTAATAACTGATTTATTTTATCTTTGCCATAATGACAGTAAATAATATTTGACTAGATATTTTTCAAGACACTTTTATACAGCTTAAAGTGACATTTGAGGGCTTAACTAGGTTAATTAGGTTAACTAGGCATGTTAGGGTAATTAGGAAAGTTACTGTATAACGATGGTTTGTTCTGTAGACTATCGAAAAAAATTGCTTAAAGAGGCAAAAAATTTGGACCTTTAAAATGTTTTTTAAATAATTAAAAACTGCTTTTATTCCAGCCGAAATAAAACAAATAAAACTTTCTCCAGAAGAAAAAAATATTATCAGACAAATTGTGAAAATTTTCTTGCTCTGTTAAACATTTGGGAAATATTTTAAAAAGTTACAAAATCTATTTTGTAACACCAAAAAATAGACCTCAGAGCATCATGTAAAACAATAGACTTTTTTGTCCATCCATACGATATACACTACCTGACAAAAGCCTTGTCGTTGATCCCAGTTGTAAAAGCAATAAATAATAACTTGACTTCTAGTTGATCATTTGGAAAAGTGGCAGAAGGTAGATTTTTCAGATGAATCATGTGTTGAACTGCATCCCAATCATCCCAAATGATTCAGCCTTCAGCCTCAACATTAAAGTTTCTAAAAGTAAAGAAGGTCAAGGTACTCCAGAATTGGCCTGCCCAGTCACCAGAACTGAACATTATTGAGCACTTCTGGGGTAAGATGGAGGAGGAGGCATTGAAGATGAATCCAAAGAATTTTGATGAACTCTGGGAGTCCTGCAAGAATGCTTACTTTGCCATTCCAGATGACTTTATTAATAAGTGATTTGAGTCATTGCAGAGATGTATGGATGCAGTCCTCCAAGCTCATGGGAGTCATACACAATATTAATTCTTTCTCCATTGCACCATGACTTTATATTCTATACTGTACATTATTTCTGTTAAATGACAAGACTTTTGTCTAAGCAAAGTGAGATCTACTGTCCTAATTATATAATTAAAAATAGGCATCAAAACTTTTGTCAGGTAGTGTATATATCATTTTATTGCACAGCCCTTATTGTAATATGATTAGCTTTACAGGGCAGTTTTAATATGTTCATCCAAAATTCGGCAACGTTTCACAATATTCAGCTAATCCTGTTTTTACGACTAGATTTTGGGTTTTCAATATCAGCACCCTCAAAACCACTATGACTGAAATAAAGTAAAGCAAACAGCCCTCATATTGTCTTCGGATTGTTCTGTATTGACTTGCAATGTGCTTTAGCAATTGTCAGTTGTTTTTTCAGCCCTCTAGGTGCACGTGAACGCTCTGGTCAGCAGGTCTTTGTCCTGTGCTCTCAGTAGGGGAGACTCTTCCTGTGTGTAGCTTATTAGGACCCCTCTGTCATGTCCCTGTAATCCCACTCCACAGACCATCCTCGTTAAACTACCACCGCCACCACTTTGTGTGTGTGTGTGTGTTTGAGAAGAGAGCCCAGCTAACAAGGAGCAACCAAGCGCACATGCCAAGAGCAGCAAAGGAAAAGGAGGGATGTGAATAAGAGTGTGCAAAGAGGACAGATAGACAGTCTTTACCATTCAGAACATCTCATGTGTAAAGCTGATGCTTTAAACTGTTTTATGAAAAAGAGGAAGGAAATTGAACCTTGAGATCTGAAATAGTTGTACATTCTTTTAGGTCTTTCGTCTGGGTCTTTTGGGTTCAGGGCTGATTTACAGTAATGGTCATGTCTGGCTGCGTTTGTGAGGTGTGTGTCATCGCGTGCTGGGGTCCAGGTTTAATTTCACCCCCTCTTTTGACAAGGCCGCTCAACACTTGCTAATCAGAAACTATTTAATTAGCCCCCCTGTGAGCTGAGATGAGCCACATAAGCGCTTTGACCCGGACTGTTTCGTCTGTATTGTGTGAACTGGTTTCTTTTCCTGGTCTGGTGTCGTCATGTTTTCTTGTCTCCTTATTTCTCCATTTGTCTCTTGTTTAATGATCTTCGTTTGTTTAGTTCTTTATCTTATCTTGTCTCATTTGGGCTCTTTTCTTTTCTGTTTGTTCTTTTTTGTCTCTTGTTTTTTTATCTCATCTTGATACAAAGTGAGGGTTTTTGTCTTGTACTTTAGCACTTTGAATGGTAACGTCCTGACTTTTCCTATTTCTCCATTTGTCTCGTGTTTAGTCATCCTCTTTTGTTTAGTTTCTTCTCTTATCTTGTCTCATTTGGGCTCTTCTATGATTGTTTTTTTTTTTTGTCTCTTATCTTGTGTCTTGTTTCTTTTCTTTTCCATCTCATCTCGTCTCGATATAAGGCGAGGGTTTTTGTCTTGTACTTTATCTCCTTTAATGGTAACGTCCTGATTTTTCTTTGTGTCGTCATCTTTTCTTGTCTCCTTAGTTCTCCATTTGTCTCCTGTTTAGTCATCCTCTTGTTTAATTTCTCCTCTTATCTTGTCTTGTTTGGGCTCTACTTGTCTTTTTTCTTTTCTTTCTGTTCTTTATTTTGTCTCTCTTTTTATCTTGTGTCTTGTTTCTTTTCTTTTCAATCTCATCTTCGCATCTTGAATAGTAATGTTCTGATTTTTCTTTGTGTCATCATCTTTTCTTGTCTTCTTATTTTTCCATTTGTCTCATATCACTCTCAAAGAGTGATCCTCTTTATTAATTTCTCATGTTATCTTGTCTCGTTTGGGTTCTTCTTGTCTTTTTTCTTTTCTTTCTGTTCTTTTTTTTGTCTCTTATCTTGTCTTGTTTCTTTTCTTTTTCCATCTCATTTTGTCTCGATACAAGGTGAAGGTTTTTGTCTTGTACTTTAGCACCTTGAATGGTAAAATCCTGACTTTTCTTTGGGTCATCATTTTTTCCTGTCTCCTTATTTCTCAATCTGTCTCTTGTTTAGTCATCCTCTTTTGTTTAATTTCTCATCTTGTCTCATTTGGGTTCTTCTTGTCTTTATTTTTCCTTTCTATTCTTTTATTGTCTCTTATCTTATCTTATCTTATCTTTATTCTTTTCTTTTTCCATCTCATCTCATCTCGATACAAGGCGAGTGTTTTTATCTTGTACTTTTGCACCTTGTATGGTAATGACTTGACTTTTCATGTTCATGGTTTTCTTGACTCTTCTCATTTCTTGTTTTGCTCTTTTCTTGTCTCACCTTGTCTTTTCTCATTGTGTTTTGTCTCCTTGTCTCATCTATTTGTGACTCATCTCATTTTGTGTCTTCATTTCTCATTTTGTTTCCTTCTCTCATCTTGTCTCCTCATTTCTCTTTTTGTATTCTTGTGACTCATCTCATTTTGACTCTTTGTTTCTCATTTCTTGTTTTGTATCCTTGTTTCATCATATTTTGTCTATTCATTTCACATTTTCTCTCTTTGTGTCTCATCTTGTCTTGGCTCTTAATTTCTCATTTTGTCTCTTTTTGACTCATCTATTTTTTTTTCTTCTTCTCATTTTTTCTCCTTGTGTCTCATCTCATCTGTCTCTTAATTTCTCATTGTCCCATAGTCTCATCTTGTTGCTTTTGTCATCTCACCATATCTTTTGTTTCTTGTTCATCTCTTATCTCTTTGTCTTATCTCGTCTTTGTCTCTTAATTTGTCATTTTGTCTCTTTGTGTCTTATTTTGCCTCTGTCTCATCTTGTCGTCTCATTTTTCATTTTGCATCCTCGTAACTCATCTCATTTTGACTCTTTGTTTCTCTTTTTTCATCTCATCTTTTAAATTCTCATTTTACTTCATTGTCTCATCCCATCCCGGCTTTAAATTTCTTATTTTGTCTGCTTTTGACTCATCAATTTTTTTTCTTTGTTTCTCATTTTTTCTCCTTGTGTCTCATCTCATCTGGTCTTTTAATTTATCATCATCCCCTAGTCTCATCTTGTTGCTTTTGTCATCTCACCATATCTTTTGTTTCTTGTTTCTCTCTTATCTCTTTGTGTCTCATCTTATTCTGACTCTTGATTTCTCGTTTAGTCTTCTTGACTCATCTAATTTTTTCTCTTTGTTTCTTATTTTGCCTCTTTGTCTCATCTCATCTTGTCGTCTCATTTTTTAATTTTCTATCCTTGTGACTCATTTTATTTTGACTCTGTTTCTATTTTTTGTCTAGTTTTTCATCTGATCTTTTCAATTCTCATTTTGTCTCCTTGTCTTAACTCTGATCTAAATTTCTCATTTTGTCCACCTTTTAACTCATCTTTTTTTTCATCCTTTCTCATTTTGTCTCCTTATGTCTCTCATCTGGTCTCTTAGTTTCTCATTTTGTCTCCTTGTGTTTCATCTAATCTGTTCTTAATTTCTCATTTTGTCTCATCTCATCTGGTCTCTTAATTTCTCATTTTGTCTCCTTGTGTCTCATCTAATCTGTTCTTAATTTCCCATTTTGTCTCATTGTGTCTCATCTCATCTGGTCTCTTAATTTCTCAAATTGTCTCCTTGTGTTTCATCTCATCTATACTTTATCATTTTGTCTCATTGTGTCTTATCTCATCTGGTCTCTCAATTTCTCATTTTGTCTCCTTGTGTTTCATCTAATCTGTTCTTAATTTCTCATTTTGTCTCATTGTGTCTCATCTCATCTGGTCTCTTAATTTCTCAAATTGTCTCCTTGTGTTTCATCTCATCTATACTTTATCATTTTGTCTCATTGTGTCTTATCTCATCTGGTCTCTTAATTTCTCATTTTGTCTCCTTGTGTTTCATCTAATCTGTTCTTAATTTCTCATTTTGTCTCATTGTGTCTCATCTCATCTGGTCTCTTAATTTCTTATTTTGTCTCCTTGTGTTTCATCTAATCTGTTCTTAATTTCTCATTTTGTCTCATTGTGTCTTATCTCATCTGGTCTCTTAATTTCTTATTTTGTCTCCTTGTGTTTCATCTAATCTGTTCTTAATTTCTCATTTTGTCTCATTGTGTCTTATCTCATCTGGTCTCTCAATTTCTCATTTTGTCTCCTTGTGTTTCATCTAATCTGTTCTTAATTTCTCATTTTGTCTCATTGTGTCTCATCTCATCTGGTCTCTTAATTTCTCAAATTGTCTCCTTGTGTTTCATCTCATCTATACTTTATCATTTTGTCTCATTGTGTCTTATCTCATCTGGTCTCTTAATTTCTCATTTTGTCTCCTTGTGTTTCATCTAATCTGTTCTTAATTTCTCATTTTGTCTCATTGTGTCTCATCTCATCTGGTCTCTTAATTTCTTATTTTGTCTCCTTGTGTTTCATCTAATCTGTTCTTAATTTCTCATTCTCTCTCATCTCATCTGGTCTCTTAATTTCTCAAATTGTCTCCTTGTGTTTCATCTCATCTATACTTAATTTATCATTTTGTCTCATTGTGTCTTATCTCATCTGGTCTCTTAATTTCTCATTTCGTCTCATTGTGTCTCCTCATCTGGTCTCTTAATTTCTCATTCTGTCTCATTTTGTCTCATCTCATCTGCTCTTAATTTCTCATTTTGTCTCATCTCATCTGGTCTCTTAACTTCTCATTTTGTCTCATTGTGTCTCATCTCATCTGGTCTCTTAACTTTTCATTTTGTCTCATTGTGTCTCATCTCATCTGGTCTCTTAACTTCTCATTTTGTCTCATTGTGTCTCATCTCATCTGGTCTCTTAACTTTTCATTTTGTCTCATTGTGTCTCATCTCATCTGGTCTCTTAACTTTTCATTTTGTCTCATTGTGTCTCATCTCATCTGGTCTCTTAATTTCTCATTTTGTCTCATTGTGTCTCATCTGGTCTCTTAACTTCTCATTTTGTCTCATTGTGTCTCATCTCATCTGGTCTCTTAACTTCTCACTTTGTCTCCCTGTCTCAGTTCCTCTTGTCTCTTCTTGTTGCATAATGTCTCATCTCATTTCTTGTTTCTCTTTGTCTCATTTTCTATTTTGTCCATTTATGTCATTGCATCTTATTTCTTGATTTTGTCTCTTCACCTATCATCGCCTCTTTTTTATCTTATCTTATGCCTTATTTCTTTGTACATGTAATATTAAATAGTGTCTTGTATTCTTTGTTAATTTGTTTCTAGACTTTTTATTTCTTGTTTTTTCAGGGGTTTTCTCTCTTTTCATTACATCTCACCCTTTGTTCTCTCATCCATTCTTTGGTTGATCTCATCTGGTTCTCTTTTGTTTGTATCTCTTTTTTTCCTTCCTGTTTTTGCAATTTGAGCTCATTTCATCTCTTCATGTCTCATATTGCCATCTTGTTTTGTTTATCTCATCTAATTAACCCTTATCAGGTAGCTTCTCTCTGGTTTCTTTTCTTTTTTCTTTTGTCTGCTCTTTTCTTTTCCGAATTTTCCCTCATGCCATCTCAATGCAACTTATATTAACTTAATTTTTTGAATCTTCATATTGCTCATGTCTTCACCTTCTTGTCTGATCTGACCTCCACTATCTCTTACACTTTTTTTTAAATAAAAAAATTTATATCTAATTCTCTCTCTCTCACTCTGTGTCTGTAGGTAATCTGGACCTGACGGGACCCAAGCAAGTGTTTAAGGCTGAGAATAACTCCTGGGTGACTCCTATCGCAGACCAGTTCCAGCTGGGCATTTCTCATGTCTTTGAGTACATCCGCTCCGAGACATACAAGTAGTAAGTGAATCTCTCCATTCCTCTGCGCTGATTTTAAACATCCAGGAGCATGTGCTGTGAATCAGAGTGACAAAGCCAATATAGTAGCTCAGTGGTTAGGGATTTTACCTATTTATATAAAGATTTATAATATAAATCTCTAGTACTGGTGACCTTGACACTATCAAGTTTTCCATGCGTCCTGGAAAATTAGAATCAGAATCAGAATCAGAATCAGAATCAGAATCAAATTACTTACCAAAAATGTTCGTCATCACACAAAATATTGCCTCTTTGCACCTTTTCACCAAACAAACCCAGAGCAGGATGTTTCTAAGCTTTTTATGTACAGGATGTTTCTAAGCTTTTTATGTACAGTCTTGTTTTGTTGGTGAATGAATCTGTTTTAGAATGAATCATTTGAAAAAGTAATTCAATGTCGCAGGTGTTTGGAATAGATCTTTTAAAAGAATGACTCACTCATTCAGACTGCTATTTACTGACACCTATTGTTGCATTTAATTTATTATTATCTCTTTATTCTATTATTTATTACTCTCATCTCCTGAATCTTGTGAATAAATCTGCATTTTTGAATGAATCATTTGTGATTCTGTGTCCCAGGGGTTTGGAATGCATCTTTTGATAGAATGATTCAAATGACTCGCTCATTAAAACTGTTATTTACTGGCACCTATTGTTAGATTTAGTTTATTATTATTTCTATTATTTCTTTCTTTCATCTCATGAATCTTGTGTATGAATCTGCATTTTTGAATGAATCATTTAAAAAAATATTTGGTGTCCCAGGCATTTGTAATGTATTTTTGATAGAATGACTCAAATGACTCACTTATTAAGACTGCTATTTACTGGATCCTATTGGTGGATTTAGTTTATTATTACTTATTTATTATTTCTATTATTTCTTTCTCTCATCTCATGAATCTCGTGAATGAATCAGTGTTTTTGAATGAGTCGTTTGAAAAAAGTTTTGATGTCCCAGGCATTTGTAATGCATCTTTTGATAGAATGATTCAAATGACTCGCTCGTTAAAACTGTTATTTACTGGCACCCATTGTTAGATTTAGTTTATTATTATTTCTATTATTTCTTTCTCTCATCTCATGAATCTTGTGTATGAATCTGCATTTTTGAATGAATCATTTAAAAAAATATTTGGTGTCCCAGGCATTTGTAATGTATTTTTTGATAGAATGACTCAAATGACTCACTTATTAAGACTGCTATTTACTGGATCCTATTGGTGGATTTAGTTTATTATTACTTATTTATTATTTCTATTATTTCTTTCTCTCATCTCATGAATCTCGTGAATGAATCAGTGTTTTTGAATGAGTCGTTTGAAAAAAGTTTTGATGTCCCAGGCATTTGTAATGCATCTTTTGATAGAATGATTCAAATGACTCGCTCGTTAAAACTGTTATTTACTGGCACCCATTGTTAGATTTTGTTTATTATTATTTCTATTATTTCTTTCTCTCATCTCATGAATCTTGTGTATGAATCTGCATTTTTGAATGAATCATTTAAAAAAATATTTGGTGTCCCAGGCATTTGTAATGTATTTTTTGATAGAATGACTCAAATGACTCACTTATTAAGACTGCTATTTACTGGATCCTATTGGTGGATTTAGTTTATTATTACTTATTTATTATTTCTATTATTTCTTTCTCTCATCTCATGAATCTCGTGAATGAATCAGTGTTTTTGAATGAGTCGTTTGAAAAAAGTTTTGATGTCCCAGGCATTTGTAATGCATCTTTTGATAGAATGATTCAAATGACTCGCTCGTTAAAACTGTTATTTACTGGCACCCATTGTTAGATTTTGTTTATTATTATTTCTATTATTTCTTTCTCTCATCTCATGAATCTCGTGAATGAATCAGTGTTTTTGAATGAGTCGTTTGAAAAAAGTTTTGATGTCCCAGGCATTTGTAATGCATCTTTTGATAGAATGATTCAAATGACTCGCTCGTTAAAACTGCTATTTACTGGCACCTATTGTTGAATTTAGTTTATTATTATTTCTTTTTTATATTTCTTTCTCTCATCTCATGAATCTTGTGAATGAATCTGCGTTTTTGAATGAATCGTTTTGAAAAGTGATTTGGTGCCCCAGATGTCTGAAACGCACCTTTTAAAAGAAGACTCAAATGACTCGCTCATTAAAACTGCTGTTTACCGACACCTATTGTTGGATTTAGTTCATTATTATTTCTTTATTAGTCATATTATTTCTTTTTCTCATCTCAAGAATCTTGTGAATGAATCTGCATTTTTGAATTAATCATTTGAAAAAATGATTCAGTGTCCCAGATGTTTTTAGAGGATGTTTTAATAGAATGATTCAAATGACTCTCTCATTAAAACTACTGTTTACTGGCACCTATTGTTAGATTTAGTTTATTATTCTTTCTCGAGGTAATCAAAATCTAACCAGTTCATCGTAATAAAGAGAATAGATTAGCACCAGACACTTAATGTGTATGCTTATTTACTGCATTTATGGTTTTATAGTGAAGTCATTGCCATAAATTATACATTTTTAAAGATTTCTGTGAGTAATATTTTACATAAAGCTGCCAATCTGTGACCAATACCCTTAATCACGTCATATAAAATTTTCAATGTCCTGGAAAAATATATTTTAAAAAAGAGTGGGAACATGCAACTATAAAAACTTAAGAATCATTCATATATTTGCTTATATATTGGAATTTCTTTAAAGCACAATGTTAGTCATGAAACTCAGATCAGATCACAGGCACATAAAGAGCCATTGTCGCTAGGTATTTAACTAAGAGAAATGTCTTGCTGAATATGAGGTATAAATTTAGTCCATCTATACAGGCCAGTTTTATTGTGGCACATATTTTTCTGGAACAACCCTTAGGATGATGATGAAAGAGAGGAAAGGTGCGGTTCTCTTATTATTTCAGGATCTGATGATTTAATGCACAATCAAACTAATTAAAATGAGGGCTTGAGGCGTTACCCTAAAAGTCTCATCGCTCTCTGTCTTTCGTTATCACTCTTATTCCCCTTACATACTATTAAATGTTCAGTGGAAAGTCATTTGTTTGCACTCGTGTAAAATAAAAGACTTTTTGCGTTGGGTGTCAAAATCAGAGCAAAGTGTGTGGCATTTACTTCAAAATACTTTAGAGGAACATGAAAAAAACAGAAATTAAATAAAAGGACACTGAGTGTAAAGCATGCGAGTTGTAACATTTTCAGATCTTACCATTACTTTTTTAAATACTGTTTTCATCATCATTGCTGCTCTCTTGGTTCTCATTAAAACACAGAAATTAGTCAACATACAGTAACACACACTGTTTAAATAATATGATTTATTGTTCATTTTTAATGATATTCAATGTTTTATACACTAAATAGAAAAAATACATGAATGATAGTGTGTGTGTGTATATATATATATATATATATATATATATATATATATATATATATATATATATATATATATATATATATATATATATATTATAGGTGGGCATAGATAATTTTTTTAATGGCTCATTTGAAATGCTGAAGTTTTTTTTCTTTAAGTTTGGCGAGCGTTATTACATTCTATAACACTCTCACCAGTCCTTGCTCATTATTTGCGTCTAATGTATTTGAAAGCATCATGTAGTTGCTGCAGGTTTGTCGGCTGCACATCCATGATGCGAATCTCCCGTTCCACCACATCCCAAAGGTGCTCTATTTAATTGAGCTCTGGTGACTGTGGAGGCCATTTGAGTACAGTGAACTCATTGTCATGTTCAAGAAACCAGTCTGATATGATTGGCGCTTTATGACATGGCGTGTTATCTTGCTGGAAGTAGCTAGAAGTTGGGTACACTGTGGTCATAAAGGGATGGACATGGTCTGCAACAATACTCAGGTAGGCTGTGGCATGGACACAATGCTCAGTACAGTTAGTACTAATGGGGCCAAAGTGTGCCAAGAAAATATCCCCCATACCATTACACCACCACCAGCAGCCTGAACCGTTGATACAAGGCAGGATGCATCCATGCTTTGTTGATGCCAAATTCTGACCTTACCATCCGAATGTCGCAGCAGAAATAAAGACTCATCAGAACAGTCAATACTTTTCCAATTTTCTATTGTCAAATTTTGGTGAGCCTGTGTGAATTGTAGCCTCAGTTTCCTGTTCTTAGCTGACAGGAGTGGCACCTGGTGTGGTCTTCTGCTGCTGTAGCCCATCTGCTTCAAGGTTGGATGTGTTGTGCATTCAGAGATGCTCTTCTGCAGACCTCGGTTGTAACGAGTGGCTATTTGAGTTACTGTTGCCTTTCTATCAGCTGGAACCAGTCTGGCCATTTATGCCACCAATCATGCCACATTCAAAGTTACTTAAATCACTTTTCCTCCCCATTCTGATGCTCAGTTTGAACAGCAGCAGATTGTCTTGACCATGTCTACATGCCTAAGTGCATTGAGTTGCTGCCATGTGATTGTCTGATTAGAAAATTGCATTAACAAGCAGTTGGACAGGTGTACCTAATAAAGTGGCACCAGGGAGTGTATATTCTATACAGTGCATACGCTGCATACAATAACATATAGAATATATAGACTGTTTCAATGTGGTGATGTCATTGGCCCATTAACATTTCCTGCTTTTTGCCAAACTATTTTAATAACTAACAATAGACAATTCAATCATATCTCAATGTTAAAACAGCTATCATAGTGTTATTTATCAATATGTGGACCTTTTAGGATTTTCAGGAGCTAAGAAAATTAAAAATGTAAAATAGGAAATATGTTAAGACCATTGTTATTGTTTACATCCCTCAAAATGGTCTAGAACACATCAAATATATTATGTTTGTTAATAACACTTTGTATAATATGCTAAATACCATGTTACTCTACAATACAATGAAATGTTTTATCTGACTAAACAAATATGTCTCAAGCCTAACAAAACCTTGACGTAATCCTTTTGACCTGAGGAAGCATATTTCCAGTCTAATTGTAGTATAGGTTTCACGGCCCTGTTCCACTTCCCAATCCCCCTGAACAGGAGAGGCAAATCCCCCTCTGTTTGATCATTTAGCTGCTCGCTGTGCCGCTGTCTGGAGAGGAGCGCCGTAACCCACTTACCGGAACTGATCTTCCCCTACAGGCACAGTCAAAACCACCACGCGTCTCAGTATGTGCTGACACCGTGACCGAGTGTGTGTGTGTGTGTGTGTGTGTAATAATCAGATACTGCCGCTTGAAATGTTTTGAATAGTTTCGATACGTTGACTGCGTATCATCCGTTGTAATGCGCTTGTGTTTTGGCAAAACTCAATAGTTCACTTCCTGCACGCTGTTTTGTATTGAACTAAAAGTCTGCGAGGTTTGAAGGTTGAGAGCTGACATTGCAGATTTACGTTTGATAAATGGGAATTTTTTGAGAGAATCAATGGCGTCTGGAGCTGTCATCCATTTTGTGTCAAGCACTCATCAAAACTGCCGCGTACGTTTGATTTTTGAGTGCGATATCGGAGTCTAAGCAGTTCTGACCACCATTTATCTTTCTGTACTTGTCTGTTTGTGCTTGTTGGGATATTTAGGTATAATTATTCCTCAAGTTTTTGGACGGAGATCTCTATGAACGCGCATTGTGTGCTGAATACGATTGCTTGTTGAAAAGCAAACCGGGAGGTTTTACAATCAAGATAAAAACAATATTTTCGTGTAATAAAAGCATGTTTTATTGTAGTAAAGCACGTATTTTAAAGTTAAAACAATGGCAGCCATTTAAGAAAATTATAATTTATGTACAAATCTGTCATTATTTGCCTGAAAAACGGTTCGAGAAGTCGATTCTGAGATTTTCAAATTGCATCGGAATTCCTCTTGAATGCTAGTTCTAGGCTAGTTTTTAATAGCAGATGGTGCTCTAGGCAAGTTTTTAACAGCAGATGGCACTCTAAGCAAATTTTTAACAGCGGATGACGCTCTAGGCCAGTGGTGCTCAACCTTGATCCTGGAGATCGTCCTTCCTGCAAAGTTCAGCTCCAACCCTGATCAAACACACCTGAACCAGTTAATTAGGACCTGAACAACACTTGATAATTACCGGCAGGTGTGTTTGATATGGGTTGCAAGTGAAATCTGCAGGAAGGTCGACCTCCAGGAACAGGGTTGGTCACCCCTGCTCTAGGCTAGTTTTTAACAGCAGATGCCGCTCTATGCTAGTTTTAGGCTAGTTTTTAACTGCAGATGGCACTCTAGGCTAGTTTTAACAGCAGATGTTGCTCTATGCTAGTTGTAGGCTAGTTTTTAACAGCAGATGCTATCCTAGTTTTAGGCTAGTTTTTTTTTAACAGCGGATGGTGCTCTATGCTAGTTTTTAACAGCAGATGCCGCTCTAGGCTAGTTTTTAAAAGCTGATGCAGCTCTATCTTAGTTTAAGGCTAGTTTTTCAACAGCAGATGGTGATCTAGGCTAGTTTTTAATAGCAGAACGCGCTTAAGGCTAGTTTCAGGTTAGTTTTTAACAGCAAATAATGCTCTAGGCTAGTTTTAGGCTAGTTTTTTTTTAACAGCAGATGGTGCTCCATGCTAGTTTTTAAGAGCAGATGCCGCTCTAGGCTAGTTTATAAAAGCGGATGCAGCTCTATCTTAGTTTAAGGCTAGTTGTTCAACAGAAGATGGTGATCTAGGCTAGTTTTTAACAGCAGAACGCGCTCAAGGCTAGTTTCAGGTTAGTTTTTAACAGCAGATGCTGCTCTAGGCTAGTTTTAGGCTAGTTTTTTTTACAGCAGCTGGTGCTCTATGCTAGTTTTTAACAGCAGATGCCACTCTAGGCTAGTTTTTAAAAGCAGATGCCGCTCTATCTTACTTTAAGGCTAGTTTTTCAACAGCAGATGGTGATCTAGGCTAGTTTTTAACAGCAGAACGCGGCTAGTTTCAGGTTAGTTTTTAACAGCAGATGATGCTCTAGGCTAGTTTAAGGCTAGTTTTTTTTTAACAGCAGATTGTGATCTAGGCTAGTTTTTAACAGTAGATGGTGCTCTAGGCTAGTTTTTAACAGCAGATGTTGCTCTAGGCTAGTTTTTAAAAGCTGATGCCGCTCTATCCTAGTTTAAGGCTAGTTTTTCAACAGCAGATGGTGATCTAGGCTAGTTTTTATCAGCAGAACGCGCTCTAGGCTAGTTTCAGGTTAGTTTTTAACAGCAGATGGTGCACTAGGCTATCAAGTGCATGCTTTCTAATCACCATATATGCAGGTGTAATAATGAAAGTGCAGTTGATCTTTTTTTGACAAATATTACCTGGTTTCATTTTGTTAATTTTTATGTTTAGTGTACCATTAGTTACAATAGCATCAGTCATGTTCTGAAATTAACCTAAATAAGTGGTTTATACTTCTTATTATTGTAAAGTTAATTTATTTGTACTCTAATGTTTCCTCACTAATAAATTGTGTTCCACCTTACATCAATGCATTTCTTATTTAACCATTAGGAAAACAACCATCTAAACAATTGCTAAATTTGATGTTATACCAGAAAAATATGGTAAAAAAAGTAAATGTGGCAAGTTCTGTCATCAAATTAACTTGAAAGCTCACCCTTACTGTTGTTTATTGGCATTCTAAAATGTTTTTGTGTAGTTGTGTGTTACTGTTTTGTCTATTTCTGAACTTAAATTGTCGGTCATCTTTTGTTTTCAGCTATAACATCAAAGCAGAGATGCGTATGCGGGTTTGTGTTTGTTTATGTGTCTGTGAATGTGCGCTGGAGAGACCAGCAGGTTGTCTCACATTAGACAAGTGTTAACGGTGTGTAATTCTCAGTAGGTGTGTGTCCGCGGTTCAACAGTTTCATTCTCACCTGCCTAAATGTCCTTCAGCTAAGAAATCACAAGACTCGCACCTCTCCCTCTCTCTTTCACCATTCCTCACCTCATCCAGCCTTCACTCCTGATGGACATTTTCTCATTTAGGACCACTGATCCAGCATCTCCAAATACCAGTGCATTAAACTAGCAGAAGACAGACACTTCCAGGCTGCTTTCTCTTTAATTGGCAGGGCGAACTATTATGTGCAAGCATGCTTCATCTGTTTTAAGTGGATCAACAGAATATGTCTATAACTTATTGACCAATATTATAGCTTTTTTCCCTCAGTATTGACCAGTATTGGTGTTAATGCAACTGCACACACTTGTTTACACCCCTTTTTTGCATTTCAAATAAGTTTGCATCAATGTGGAACTCAATATTAACCCTGTAGGTCCTATGCATGTCATGTCCTAAATGCAAGTTTTTATTTATTATTATTGTCAATTATTGTCTTATTATTATTATTATTATTATTATTATTATTATTATTATTGTCATTATTAATTTTATTTTTATTATCCTTATAATAATAATAATTATTATTATAAATTTATTTTTTTAATTATTATAATTTTATTTTTATTATTAATTGTATTATTGTTATTATGATTATTATTATTATAATTATTTAATTTTATTATAATTTTTTTTATTATTATTTATTTTATTTATTTTTATTTATTTATTTATTTATTTTTTATAATTTTTGGGGGGTTTTCACCTTTATTGGATAGGACAGTAGAGATTATCGACAGGAAAGCATGGGAAGCAGAGAGAGGGGAAGGATTGGCAAAGGACTGCGACGCGGAATCAAACTCGTGTCGCCGTGACCACCGGAATGCACATGTCGATGCTCTAACCACTACACCACTATTATTATTATTATTAATTTTATTATTGTTATTATTGTTATTATTATTAATTATAATTTTGATGTTGTTATTATTATTATTGTTATTATTAATAGTATTTCACAACAACAATAAACATAATGATAAATTAAAATTAATAACAATAACTACACACATATATGTTTGTGTGTGTGCTTGTAAAATGTAATTAAAAATTAAAAAATGAATTGAATAAGTTGTTGAGTTCTGATACTTGTTAATTATTGGTAACTATTAAGGTGCCTAGTGTATTACCTATATAGTGTGTATGTATAGATATTACTATATTATTTAATATTTCAATATTTTTTATATATTGTTTTAAATGTTTATTACTGAATTAACATTATATATTAGGTATTAATTTTCAAAAATAAACCCATCAAGTTATTATATTATATTATATTATATTATATTATATTATATTATATTATATTATATTATATTATATTATATTATATTATATTATATTATATTATATTATATATGAGCAATCTTACACTCGTAGCAGTGCGATGTGGCTGTGTATCGGCATTGGTGAGAGGCATGCGTTAGTGTCCCACCAGTGATGATATACAGCCATATTGCACTGCTATGAGTGTGATATTGCGTTCATGCAACAGTTCGACGGCATAATCGTGTATATAAAAAAAAATCAAACACAGAGAGTCTCGGAACCCTTTTGTACGAGGAACTGCTTTCTTCCGCCATTCATTCACATCTGCAGCTGACGTCAGAACACCAAAAACCATTGTTGCTTCTCACACTTCACTTCACAGCTAGCATTTGAATAATTCTCTAGTTTAATAATATCTAAGTGATGACAAAACAGGTTATTTTGCTGACATTTTAAGATTATAAGGCTGAACGACATGAAATGCCATCAGTCTACAGAGATTTCCCACTATTTCTCTGTTGCAATCGGGAGATCACCATATTACTATAGTATAAATACAGAACTACAACATACAAAAGAGAGAGATCAACTTAGAAAGTCATTTACTTGTTTAATAATGATTTGAGCAGCTGTAGTTTGAAATTATGCTGAGTTTTTCTCGGTTTTGCGGTCTCTCTCGCCATCTTGTGGATGAACATCATCCACACATTAGTCAATAGGCACTATCCTTATAAATAAACTGCATAGTTACAATCTAAACAACTACATTCTTGACTGAAAAAGCCTCAAAACTACATTGTTGTCCAACAGCAGTAATATTTGTCAGACTGTAGAGTGTCCTCTGCTTGTTGCTGTATGTGGGCAGAGTAATACAAGGGCTAAGAGGCTGGATAAGTGCTGTTATTTGCAGAATATTGCACGGCTATCAGCCAATCAGATTCAAGAACCAGATAGAAATGTTGTTGAATCATTCATTTTCTTTTCGGCTTAGTCCCTTTTAGAACTGTTGTATAAAATATAATATAATGTAATACATTAAAATATAATTGTCATTATTTAACATTACAAAGGCCTACATTAAGAATTACGGGCTTATTTGCATATATGTAAATAAATGTGAATGTACATATACACATTTATGGCAAACATCACCAAACTTCATTTAATTTTAATGAGATCAACTCTGCTATATGCCCATGACGTTTTACAACACACAACTCTTCATTCCAAACCCACCTCTTTATCTTAGTCTGTTATGTTGTATTTCTATTGCACCCATTCATTTGATGGCCGTTAAGATCATGAGGCACATTGTTTCATGACTGCTGACGTTTTGTCGAATATTCTCGTCATTTATCTGGAAATGGAGCCGATGTCTGGAATTAAAGCAGCTGACAGCGAGTCCTTACCCTCCTCTCCATTTCTGCTCTTCTGTCAGAAGGTTTGGTCGTAGCATGAACCGCCGAAGAGGAGGGAGGAAGGAGGGTAACCTGTCATGCATATTTCATGGGCCGGCTTGTTAACCTGACAGAAGGATCTTATATCTGACTGACAGCATTGGGGAGACTCTTCGTGCTCATAATGCATTAACATATCGTAAAGCCGCCTTCCCGCCATCTTTTATTCATCGCTAACTCTAAACGCTTGTTGACCGCGGTACAAGCGCCGCAGATTTCTTCACAGCTGTCCAGGGCTGACTGAAAAAAAAAAAACAGCCACAATTAACTTCCCAGCGGCGCAGACATGCAAGCCTGTATAGAGTCAGCGGGAAGGAAAGGTCGCAGATTAGCTTTAGGATGCCTGTGTGTTTTGGATAAAGAGATATAGAGATGCTTCTTTCTGTGATCGATGGGGTCAGAGTTTTTTTTTTAAATCTTTTGGGTGAAATTCTGTAATGTGTGATATATAAATATTTGATATTACAACACAATCTCATGGCAATTTGTAACTTTTTGATTTAGTGGCTAATTCATATGAATGTAAATGATCCCATTCATACAATTTAGTACGATTTGCTTATTCCCCAATAACGGTTGGGTTTAAGGGTGGGGTTGGGTGCCACGTCTCCATTTTAAAATCATACCTTTTTGTACGCCTGAACTCGTACGAATTTGTACGAATTAGTACGAATTAGCTACTAAACTGACAAAACGTAAAATACTTACGTTTTCTCTTGAGATCAGGCTGGTTATTTATAGTGAAATGATATTGGGGTGTGTGCTACGGGGTTAACGACTTTAGTTTTTTTATTCTACTATTATGTTAATAACACATATGTTAATAACGTAGAGCCGACAGTCGCTGGTGAGGTCATCAATAAAACAGAGTTGAAGTCGGAATTAGTAGAGCTAGCTTCTGATTATTTTCCCCGAATTTCTGTTTAATGGAAAGAATATTTTTTTATTTTACATTTCTACACATTATTAAAAGTATAACTAATTTCTAATAACGGATGTATTTTATCTTAGACAGGATGACAGTACAGAATATTTTACTAGATATTTTTCAGGATGCTAGTATTCAGCTTTAAGGGACATTTAACGGCTAAATTAGGTTAATTAGGCAAGTTAGGGTAATTAGACAAAGTCATGTACAATGATGGTTTGTTCTGTAGGCAATCAAAAAAAAATATTGCTTTAAAGAGGCTAATAATATTGAACTTAAAATGTTTTTTTAAAATGTAAAACTGCTTTTATTCCAGCCAAATGAAAACAAAAAAGACTTTCTCCAGAAGAAAAATATTATATGAAATACTGTTAAAAATTCCTTGTTCTGTTAAACATCATTTGGGAAATAATTGAAAAAGAAAAGAAACCTTGCATGCTTGAAATATTGCACATTGTGACTGAAAACACAACTGAAAATGTGCTAGATATAATACAGTTTTTCATTCAAAATTGTGGTACTATAAAGTACTATAAAATTTTCGGTCCCACTTTATATTAAGTGTCTTTAACTACTATGTACTTGCATCAAAAAATAAATACAATGTACTTACTGTGTTCATAATGCATTTGAGAACACTTGTGGTTCTCTTGAGCTGGGATAGAGGTAGGGTTATGGACAGATATGGGTAGGTTTAAGGGTGGGTTAAGGTGTTAGGGATGGTCAACAGTGTATTTACAAAT